>NW_027115678.1:67341-68295 GCF_000696795.3 Halyomorpha halys | reverse complement strand
TTTTTATACAATAATCTTCCACCACCGTTTTGTTTTCTTACAACTTAGGAGGCTTGAGGTTTTGACAAGGGTGCAGTGTGCCTGGAAACCATTTTATTTATATTTTGTTCGCCCCGCCACCCATCAAAGGGCAAGGTAACCACTTTTTATATAATAACCTCTCTTCGCCTTTTGGTTTTCCTGCTGTTTGGGAGACGCACAGGTGTTGCAGAAACTGAGTGTGCCCTACTGCCATTTTGAGTTCTTTTTTTGTTTTGTTTTCTTACAATTTAGGAAGCTTGAGGTTTTGAAAAGAGCTTAGTGTGCCTGGACGCCATTTTATTTTGTTCGCCCCGCAACCATCAAAGGGCAAGTGAACCACTATTTATATAAAAACCTCCCTTCGCCCTTTTGGTTTTCCTGCTATTCGAGAGACTCACGGGTGTGGCAGGAACTTAGTGTGCCCGACCTGTCATTTTGAGTTGTTTTTTCGCCACCAGTTTATTACGAGTGTCTCTCGATTCTCTTCTCGTTAGCAGTGTGAAAACTGTATAAAGGATAGGACCAAGGATACTACTCTGAGGTACACCAGCAGACTGACGGAATAGGAATGAATAAGCGCCGTTGTAATTTACTTTAAATAATCTGTCGGAGAGATAAGAGCGGATAATGAGAAGTATGTAGGGGGTAGGAATTTACGGATCTTGTATAGTATTCCTGGGTGCCAGACTCGATCAAAAGCCTGTTCTACATCAAGAAAGACTCCCGAGCAGTACATTCCGCGCTCCAATGAAGATTGGACATCAACCACACGATGGCATTGCTGGATAGTGGAGTGGGATGTTCAGAAACCAAACTGGTGATCTGGGATTATGTGGTTGGAATCAAGGATAGGTGTCTTAAGATGAGTTTCTCAAGAATTTGGGCCATGATAGGTAACAAAGCGATAGGACGGTAGGAGGATGGGTATTCAGG
>NW_027115678.1:62371-66479 GCF_000696795.3 Halyomorpha halys | reverse complement strand
TAATCAATGAGGGAGGAGAGGGCTTAGGAACGAAGCTCGAATGTAAGGAAATGATAACTGGATTGTGGTCTGAAGAAAGGTCATTTATAGATTCGATGATGGTCCGGGAACAGGAAATTTGGGAGGTGATAAATATGTCTATAATATCTGGACTTTTCTTGAGAGATGTAGGTCAATAAGTAGGACTCATGGGCGTGAGGATAGAATAACTATTGGAGGTAGTGACTCTGGAAAGGATATTACCACGGGTATTGGATGTACGGCGTCCCCATCGTTGATGTTGGCATTATAGCTTCCTTCAGAAATGAAGCGCGATCCGAAGGATCGGAATAAAGAGTCAAGGTGATTGTAGGAAATGGGATTACCAGGTGGACAGTATACAGCTGATAATGTTAAGTGGAAAGGACGAGTTGAAATTATTACAGAGGTTTCTTGGATAGCGTCAGTTGGAGTGGAAGGAATGAGGGAATGGGGTAGGGATTTATGAATAAGGATCCAAGACCCGGCGTGTGAAGTGTTGTCTGGGTGGTCTGATCTGTAAGTAATGAAGTCACGGATGTAGAAATGTGACCGTTGAGTAAAGTGAGTTTCTGTCAACAGGGCAATATCTATGAGTTTGTTGTGGAGAAATATTTCGAGTTCGTCACGGTGGTTATGAAGTCCATTAGCGTTCCACAAAAGGATAACTGGGGGCTTTGCGCTCATCTTGGAAGATTGAAAGGAATTTCGGTCAGGATTCTAGTGAGGTGGGTGATTAGCGGTTTTATGGTATTTTGGAGATCCAACAGGAAGGATGACAGGATTGCGGTTATATCGGTTGGATTGTAGTTGAGATGTGGATGAGGCTGTGGCTCAGGGGCTGGGTAGTTTGTATGAGTCGGAGCGCTGGGTGTTGGGTGAACCCGTCGTGAGGTATAGGGTACAGGATCTATTTTAACCGGTAATTGGGGTGGGTTGTTTACTTGCAGAGTAGGATGAGAAGGAGCTGGATGCGGATGCTCCTGGGGTAATTTTACTTTTAAAGGTAGATGATGGGAAGGAACAAGCGAACGAGGAGTTTGAGAATGAGAGGTCTGGGGATAGGAATGGGAGGCCTGAGGCGTCTGACGTCGAGATTGCTGGTTTCTTGTAACTACAGAGTATGGTTGCGTTCTTCTGTATTCCTGACGATGATGATCTGAGACGGTTGAGACTGAAGGTTGTTGCTGGTTAAGTTGAGATGCATTTTTCTACAATTCAGGAAAACTGGCTAAATTCCCAACTTCAGGAGGTACTTGTGTGCGATTCTTATCATCTAGAGTTTTTAATGCTCTATTGTGGGTCCGTTGCTTGTATAAGTTTTTATATACCTCGCACCCTCTGTAGTTTTATATTTTAGGTTGTTTAAACCTAAAATATAAACACTGATATGTAGACCTTTATCTTCTAATCCCTCCGATGAATGTAAACAAGGGACTTTGAGCTTGTTTACATCTCTCTAGTGGCGTAACCAATATTTCAATAATAAAATAATCATTGTGGAAATGATAATAGAATAAGTTCAAAATCATTAAAAATTAGTGTTCAATTGTATGGGATGATACCAAACGACAAGAATCGATACTGATTTTATCTAATATTCATCGTTTTCGTAGGCTACTAGAAGTTCCTTAAAGTACAAAATATATTGATTTTACTTAAATTAAGAATTAAAAGAAAGAGGGTTACAGTTCAAAGTCTAAAGAATTTAAAGAAAGAGGAGTTTACAAAGTCCTACAACACATTTAGAGATTAATGTTCTGTATTTGTTTGCACGATTATACGAACAAAATGGTGGCCTGGCACACTCCCCTGTCGATAACGTAAGTATTTCATTAGTTTGATGAAGGTTACATAACAGCTAGGAAGGTTGCAGTGAATAAACCAGGTAAAAGAAATATTAAAAAAATTAACACGACTATTTGTACATTTTTAACATCTGGAAATTCTATTAGCTGATAATAATGACGTCACTTCTCCTACTACTATATGTAATTTATTAGTGGTTCTAAGTTTCTTCACTTCGACCGAAAGGATAACCTGATAAAGATGATAACCGAGACCAATATCTGTGTTTATGTTTTAGGTATTGCCTGTTCAAAATTCAATCCTTAGGGAATTAAATGATGCTTTGTTGATATCCGCTGAAGAAACTAAAATAGAGGGTTTTTATTAGCTGATCTTCTCAGTCAGCTGACATTGAAGTAACGGCTGACTCAAACCGTAACTCCCTCCCACCAGTTTACGAACAATCCTTGTAAGCTAATGCTATACAATATAATAACATAGAAAATAAAAACAATTAAGAAAAGCTATTTACAATAAAAAAAACTCACAAGCTCCTTTAAATAAATCCTAAATACATAATTTAAACTTAAGAATAAAATTTTATACAGTATTTAAACAAGTTAGAATGAAAAAGAAAATATTTATAAAAATCAAAAACATAGAATGAAAAAGAAATTTTTACAAAAATTAATAAAAATCTTAAAACTAAAATACAACAAATATAATTAATAACTAAATTTTCTATAATCTAATCTAGTATGAGAACACTTCAGTTTTACATTGTCATTGCCGGGAGTTTTAATTCTTCAATATGGACAGTTCTCATCTTTTAGGGTTCTCTGAAATTTTATATTGTTACAATATTGTGTTCCCCTATAATTATCACCCTGAATGGACTCTCGTATCGCTGTATCACTTTATTCCTGTTATACCCCAAACTTTCCATATACTACAACTCTATATCGTCCCGATTTTTATTGTGCCAATCCTGTCTGTGACTTTTAAATTCCTCCGAACTACCCTCCTGGACTTTTCCTTTTCCATTCTTCCCCGGGCCTTTTCCGATAATTTTCTTCGAGCAACATGGTTGTTGTATATTTCCTCTCCGTCTGCTGCCGTGCTCTTATAGTCCCGCCGGTGTCCTCGAAGCCCAAATGGTAAAAACCCCGTGACGTTATGTATCGAATGATTATATGCCGCTATAGCCTTAGGCATTGCTACATCTGGTTCCAATCCCTTATCGATTTGATATAAGCGAAGATGGTCACTCAACGTGCCATGAAGCCGCTCTGTGCCTCCTCTACTCTTGGGGTGTCCTTGTGTGTTGAGGTGCCATGTCACATCAAGGTCCATTATTTCAGTTCGAATCCTGGCATTGTCGAATTCTCAGCCTCCGTCCAATGCGATGCTCTCCGGAACTCCGTAGAATTGGGACCACAATCGGAGATTTGTCAACACTGCTTCATATCCTCTCCATGTAAAATTATCGATCTGCAGATCGTAGAGCGGTGCATCGGGTGTATGTGTCTCCATTTTGGTGGGTTTTCTGTAATATTTCGTGCTTAAACAAACTTCGCAATTTCATACGAATTCTGTGATTATCTTCTTCATCCCCACAAAAAGTACCTTCTATTTAACGCTTGCAGTATCTCCGAGCTACCGCGGTGATTTGTTTTGCTCTGATGATATGCTACAGTCACCTCTCTCTGGCGTTCATCCTCCCGAAAGGTTTCCACCATCAGCTTGCATCGGGCGAATGTCTTGTCTATGTGTTCATCACGCCATACCCGCTTAATCTTCTCCCAAATGGTTTCATTCCCAACGTACAGGTACACTTTTCTCCAGGCTTCGAAGCATTGTTCAACGTTCTACAGATCGAGTCGTTCTTCGAGCCTGGCTGTGACCAAATTATCGTGACATTGCTCCTCCCGCACTTGCTGCACTTAACTTTGTGCAATCCAGTGGTCCTCGTCTTCCATACAATCGGCCGCCTTTTTTGTCGTTTACTATGTCCTCCATTTCCTCAATATCTACTGGTCTTCCTTCTTCTGACCTCTCGTTAGACGAAGATTCCTCTCTATCATCTTCCTCCACCACATTCTGTTTTTCTTCCTCTTCCAGTGTCCACTCCCGCAGGAATTGCCTAGATGGTTCTCCGGCCTCTTCTTCTACTGCATCGAGACAACCAATCGGCTACCAAATTTTCTTTTCTAGGGTTATACATTCTGTCCATGTTATATTGTGCAAGATAATTTTTTTTCTTT
Source organism: Halyomorpha halys (assembly GCF_000696795.3). Lineage (NCBI taxonomy): Eukaryota > Metazoa > Arthropoda > Insecta > Hemiptera > Pentatomidae > Halyomorpha > Halyomorpha halys. The sequence goes on along the minus strand of NW_027115678.1, from coordinate 62,409 downwards.
CTCTCTATCTTCTTTAAATGTTTATATTGTATTTTGTG
>NW_027115678.1:57204-61566 GCF_000696795.3 Halyomorpha halys | reverse complement strand
GAGAGAGAGAGAGAGAGAGAGAGAGAGAGAGAGAGAGAGAGAGAGAGAGAGAGAGAGAGAGAGAGAGAGAAAGCATCTGCTTGGAAGCTGAGCGAGCGCTAGAATCCATCTGGTTGGGAGCTGAGCGAGCGCTGGAATCCATCTGCTTGGGAGCTGAGCGAGCGCCGGAATCCATCTGGTTGGGAACTGAGGGAGCGCCTTTTTTGGCGGATTGCCCCAGTGCGGCACTATTTTACGGAGGCTAGAGACTAATTATATTATGACTTATTTTTAGGCATCTTCCCGAAATTCTTGTAACCTGCAAAAGAAATTTATTTTTTTTTTAATCAAATTTCCTCTTACAAGGTTTTTTTTGTCCTTATGTTTAAGCCATTGCCGAATAAAATGTTGCATGGGTTAGCCATTGTAGGGTGAGAAATCATGGAGAACTGCGCATCGTTGCGGAAAGTCGACGCAAGGCCGGACGTGCTGGACTTCGTCCCGCGGGATCACGCCAAGACTGTTTTGTTCAAGGAATGAAATTTTGAATATTCTTAATCATTAAAGCTGCTGCTTATTTTCTCTTATTTCTCTCGATACCCCTCTATGTGAAAAACCGACAATATCCAAGATAATTTATTATTATAATGATTGCGTCTGTTAGAAAGGCTAAGACAATAAGGAATCAATCTCTTTCTATCCTCATTTTTCTCCCATTTATAAAGAGATAGAAATTCTATTTTACGGAAAATCACATTTAATATCAACTGTAATATTTACCAACTGCTTTCCGCCACAGGATTGTAGGTTCTGGATAACCTTCAGCTTGGCAGTGAAGCATTACATCAAAACCCAAAACTACATTTGTATCTGAGGGTTCCATTGTCCATCTCGGCGGAACTGAAAAGCGAAAATAAAAACACCAAAATCATTTCAGAAATTACTAAAGAAATATTAAACAAATTGATAAAAATAGTACCATTGACAGTTAAAGGGACAGTGAAACTTTCAGAGCCAGCTATATTTTGTGCGATACAGGTATAATTGGCACTATGAGAAGACTCTACTTTCTCAATGACTAAAGATGAAGAGTATTCGTCTAGGCGACGTACAGCTACTCCAAATCCCAAATCATCTTTATCATTCCTTTGCCATTGAAATGAGAGAGGTAAATCGCCTTCTAAGACTTGACATGAAATTGCTGCACGCATCCCTTCTCTTAATACATTTGTCAGGGCCTGAATCGGGAGAATTTTCGGAGGCACTATGAAACATAATAATTGTTTTGAAATAAATGAAAACGATTTCAAACAAAATTATAATTATAAATAAAATATCACAGTCTTATTGATCTTCGATTTAAGTTGTGTGAGTTTCAAAGACTTGAAATTAATAGTGTATTTTTTTTTTTTTAAATAAGCATTAAAAATTGATTGAATAAATTAGACATTGTACTCTTTCTTCTGAAAATACCTTAAGTTTTAATCTAATTCAGCGTGCATTTTTTCTAATTTACCATACTTTTTTTCTAATTTAGCATACATTTTTGTCTAATTTAGGATATGTTTTTTTCTAATTTAACATGCAAGTTTGTCTAATTTACATACATATTTTGGTATTCGCTCTTGTTATGCACTCATTTATTTTGTATTGTTTGATCCTTTCTAATAAAACACTTTTATGTGATTTTACATCTTTTGTACTTCCCCTATTTTATAAATGAATGGAAAACTACTTTATTCAAATTGTATAATATATTGTTTACATCAATTTTGTTTTGAAACTATTATTAGCGGCCTTTTTTAAATTTATGTGCGCCTAAAATGTAAGTTAAATTTATTTTGATGTCATTCACATTGAATACATTAGTACGCTGCAATCTTAGCTTCTTTATCACTACTAATATTCAATCCTTTTAATATAAGAATTTTCTGTCCGGATTTGTATTCTAAATTTTTAATTTGCAGTTTGATTTTTATATTTTCTTTACGAACTATAACTATTAACTCCTCCTTCAGCTTATTAATTTCTAATTCAATCATTGTCGCGAGGTTTCAAAGTTTGCCTTTAATTTACGATGTAACAGAACTCTGGAAAATCCACTGAGAAGACTTATATTTTGAGTCACCCTCCATTTTATGTTACCTAGATTTATATCTTAACTTTTCTTCTTGACCGCTAAGTTCTGCTGAATATTTTATTCTTTATCTCTTACTTCTTGGAGTATTGTTTTATTCTCGTTGTTTTATTCATTGATGATTTCAGTCCGCTGGTTAGTTTTGTGGGTAATTAATAACTGTTTCATAAAATATTGTAAGCTGAGAATGAAAATTGTTTTTGATATAGATTTTTAGTAGAAAACTAGTTCTTTATTCATCTGACATCAGCGAGAAAAATGTAAGTAATTTTTCGTTTAATTGTGTCTTTCAAACATTTATAGGAACTTTTTCTAACAAGCTAAACATCAACCGGCAACCGGCTGGTGGTTAAACGAACAATCAAAATATCGAATCTAATATAATAAAATTCTTCATAAAATGAAATATTTGATGTAGTAAGAAGAATATTCTTTGCTGGAAGTTATGGTTGGTCCTAGATACTGGGAAAAATGGTTTCGTGTAAAAACGATTAAAACCAAAGAGCATATTTGGTACAAGAAAGGAGAAAGCCTTCCATACCAATTCATGGAAGCTTTCAAAGAAAATATCATAGAGGATAGTGAATCATCTCCGAAGGCTTAATTGAATTAACCATGTGTCAAGAAGGGGCAGGCTCGGCTCGGAAAGTAAATAACTGAGTTTTTTTTAAACTATTACTAGCTTTGGTAACGTGCAATCCAAGGATGGTCCCTGATTAGAAATTCTAGCATCCGAAATAAGAAATGAAGAGATAGCTGCCCGTTCTCATATGGAAAAGGAAGGGGGAGGGGATACGATGAACGAAGTAAGTAAGAGAAAGGCTTCAAGGCACTTTTGGTCCGATTTTTCCAGAGAACACATCTGGTTTGATCTTGCTGAATGACTGGACTCATGATTAGACCTTCGAAGGACTTGAAGAAATTTCTGGAAAAACGGTCCTACAAGATAGAGAAGGTAGACTTGAAACAGATGCAGATACTACTACATTCATTCCACCCACTAGTATCCCAGCTAAGTAATTAGTACAGCGTATAAAATATTCAAAGAACAATTCATAATCTATATAAAACATTATCACTATTATTATTAAAATCATTTATATAATTGTATGTTTGGGTAAATTAAATTGTTCTATAAATAAGTCGTTTACTTGATATGTGTTGATGCTTTTATAACCCACTATACATATTGAAACACCACTCTATTATGAATATTGAATGTCAATAATATTCTATGCAGCTTTACTTACTAATTGGTAAATTTTTAGAACTCAATTTACTCAATTTAGATTGATTAAAACAAATGGTATTGGATAATTATCATCAATACTTATCCTGGTGACCCTTAACCAAAATACATAACCCATAGGAGTAAATTCGCAAAGGTGTTTTGACATTATAACAAGTACTTTAAGCGAAGAAAGAAATTAAATATTATGTGAAAATATCTAGAACTAGAAAGGTGCAATAATTGGATGTCTATATCTAATGAAATAAAATGTTATGGATATTTTATCAATCAAATTTTTTTGTGGAATAATAAAACTTACAGAGAATCTCAACTTGAACATCTCTGCGAGAAGTATGCTTTTGTCTATTTTGTGCTTGGCAAGTATAAGTTCCAGCATCAGTACCCCTTTGGGCTTGCTCTATAATCAATGTTCCATTGTTGTATACGCGTTGTCGTCTATTAATAGGAAGAATAGAACCATCTAAAAAAAAAAAGTTTAAAATTTGTATGTCTATAAACTTTTTGTGTTTAAAAAAATAAATAGCAATCTATAAAAAGATATTACTAATAGGAGATCGTATAGAAATGGAATAAAAATTGCATTCACGTATGTTGACAACTTCCGTCGTGATTATAACTTATTCAGCTTATACATTTACCATTACTGAAGTTTAGTAAAAATCTTAAATCTACATGTTCTTAGCAATAAATTCAATCCTTCAATAGAAGAGCGACCTGTCGAAGATCTGATACAAATAACTCCTAATACTGAATGAATGATCAGTAATTCGGGAAAATGAGTTGTCTTCTTAGTGAATGATGTCATCTACTATATCTTTTTATTTTTTTTAAGAAATTAACATGTTTAAAAATATTATTATTATAATTTTTTTTGTTATGTTTAGTACTTGTTTTCACAAAACTTATATTGTACCCAGAAATGTGAATAATTTGAATTGCTCAATGAGACACTATAGTCTCAGAGCATCATGGCTTATTGTAAAATTGTAAATAA
>NW_027115678.1:55327-56502 GCF_000696795.3 Halyomorpha halys | reverse complement strand
GGGTTGCCTGCAACTGGAGAGCTGTTCCCACTAAACTGGGCTCCAGTAACTTCCTACTAACATTCAAGTGGGTCTGCTATGTATACATAGAATTGTAACATACATAGGTCTTATTATTGTTACATAGGTCATATTATTGTTACATACTCTATGTACTTATGATTATTGCATTTGTAAGCATATAATTAATAATATATTTTTTATAAACTTTATAATAAATGGAAACAAGATTTAGAATCATTAAATAAATTCAAAAAGAAAAATCCACAAATTCTAATTGTAAAATCAGATACAACAAAGAAAGTGGGAATAATAAATAAAAAAGATTATGATAGTAAAATGGAAATGATATTAAATGAAGAGAGCACATACAGAAAACTTCGAACAGACCCACTGCCAGATATTTATAAGCAAATTAACTATGTTGATAAATTACAAAAAAACAAAATTATTGATGATAAAGTCATGAAAAGTCTGGTAAATAAGCATTGTTACCACCCTAGGATGTATGGACTGATAAAACTACATAAACATAATAAACCTTTAAGACCAATTATAAATGGCATAAATGGGCCTTTATATAATATATCAAAATATTTCAAAAATAGCTTCACTAATATATATATAGAGACAAAGAAATTGACATTATAAATGTAATAGAAGCTAAACAGAAACTAAGGGATATTAAGATTGAAGATGATGAGACGATGATAAGTATACACTCAAATTGGTATATAAAATCATGAATGAAAAATGGGAGGAAATAAAACCAAACACAAATATAAAAAATAAAAAATTGTTCCTAGAAGGAATACAATTATGCTGTGAAAATGGCATTTTCAAGTACAAAGGTGAAACATACAGACAGCTTTTTGGAGTTCCAATGGGAGGATGCTTATCAATATCATTTGCAGGTCTAGTCATGAATAATCTAATAAAAGATATACTTTCAAAATCAGGTATTGAAGTAAAAATTATGTTAAAATACATAGATGATATTTTTTGTATATTAAAGAAAACAGATGTAAATAGATTACTGGAAGAACTAAATAGCCACCATGAAAAATTAAAATTCACAATGGAATTGGAAAAGGATGGTAAACTAAGATTTTTAGATATGTTGATGGCAAGACAAGGTAAGAATATAATCACAGAGTGGACAAAAAAAGAAACAA
>NW_027115678.1:48526-54017 GCF_000696795.3 Halyomorpha halys | reverse complement strand
TTTGAATTATTTATTAAAAAATTACCAGTCTCAAGAAAATATAAAGATTATAAAAAACATATAATTAATTATATTAATCATTTGGTAATCAGGCTTTCATTTGGAACACCTTCTTTGCAAACTTTTTGAATGCCCCAAACATATCGGGAGTCGCTACGAGTTCTTCTAGAGATTTAGGCGACCAATCAAGCAAGGAGAATTCACCTGCTAAAGCCAATCTGGCACAAGTGTACAAAGGGCAGTCAAAAATAATATGTTTTACATCTTCCACGGCTCCGCAGTTGCAATAAGGGTTATCCCTTTTTTTTGAAGAAGTGTAACTTTGAATTGATGTTGCCATGCCCTGTAAGAAGCTGTACCGTCCAGTGGTCTGTCTCAACCCATTCATTTTTGACCCTTTTTCTGACATCTGGAAGGAACTCGTGAGTCAGTTTTCCAGTTGCACAATTATCCCACCTCCTCTGTCATTCGGATAAAACAATGTCGTCGATTCTACTAGAAACTTCTTCGAATCTTCCACTAGAACTGACGAAACAACTAAACCCAACACGGGCCAGCAAGCCTTTCTTAATATTGTACTTGGCGATGGCAATCTGGATTCGAAGGTCTATTGGCAGTTGACCCGCAATTACTTGTAAGGCTGAAGTTGACGTAATCCTATAAGCTCCAGCCCCAGGTGTTTCCTGCTATATTATTGAGGCAGCTGCAGCGAAAAATAATTTTTACTTTTTACTTCCTTTAAGAGGTTGGTAAAGTTATACCTTTTGCCCAAAAGCACGCCTAGAAACCTCACTTCCTGTGATGGTTTTATCATTTTATTCCCCAATACAACACTGGGAAGGAAGCCTCTCATTTTTCCTTTTAAGAACAAGAGTCGAGTCTTTTCGTAGTTTAGGGAGAGCTTCTTTTCACTGCACCATTGCTCAACAATAAGAGTAACCTCAGCGGCTTTCGTTTCCAGATTAACTCGTGACCTTTTCTCAATTCCCACGCCAAAATCATCGACATATGCGGCTGGTGTGTATACAGCTGCCCGTAAATTCCTCAGTAGTGGATTCATATTGACGTTTCATAATGGGAGACCTAAAACAGATCCTTAAGCGCAACCTCGTTGGTGCAGTCTCGTGATCTTCCTTGTTGGTAACTGGAAGAAGACTGAACGGGTCTCCAAGGAGGATTTAATAAGCTTGTATATATTTCTTGGACATTGCAGACTTTTAATTTCCCCCATTGTTCCAGGCCACAGCATACCATTAAAGGCTCCAGCAACATCATAAAAGAGGACAACAAAATATTTAGGTGGAGTGTTTAGCCGCCGTTAGGAGCTGATTGATAGCATCTGTGATTGATAATCCTCTTCGTCCCCCAAACTGATCTGAAGAGAGTTGGTCTATCACTTCCTTTAGGTTCAGTAGCATGAGGTTTTCCAGAACTTTACCCATGACGTTTAAGAGATTTGATTTTGCAGTGAACTTCTGCTATCCCTGGCTTTAGAATCGCGACCATTTCTGCCTCCTTCCAAATTCGAGGGAAGACACCTTCTTTCAAGCATTTGTTGTAGAAGGTAGTTAAAGAGCTGATGAGGGCCCTATTGGCGTTCTTCAAAATTTCAGCACCTACCATGTCTGGTCCCGGTGCTTTTCCTAGGCGAAGTTTATCGAAAGCCATATGCACATCCAGTTCGTCCCATAGGGAAGCGTCTTCAGTTGGAGGAGGTACATTCATTTCAATTCTACATTGCATATGGTCTGCAGTATCACTAATTGGGTCATCCTCTGGGAAAGATTTCAGCATTATGGCCTCAATTGCCTCTTCTGCCGTCCGGGCGGCGTCGCCGTTGTGCATAAAGGAGGTAAAGGTATTCTCATTAAAACTCGTACCATCAAGGGCTTTTCGGTATGCAAGTCCCCAAAAGCTGGTGCATTCCTCTAAGTATTTATGCCATGTATCTTTCTTTTCTTTCCTAATTTCATCGTTAAAACACTTATTTAGGGCAAAATACGTATTTTTTAAGCCTTCTTTATCATCAGCATTCTTTTCTCTCTGGAATCGCCTCCTTGCTCAATATGTTTCACACCTAAGGCTCGTCAGTTGATGATTCCACCACTGTTGTCCTTTCCTTACTGACTCCTTTACAGTGGACAATACTTCCTGGACCGCAGTATAAATTTTTGACGAAAGTAGAGAAGTCTCTTCTTCCAATTCATCATCATGAACCGGCTCCACCTCCGATCGATGCCATTGAATATTATCCGTTCCACACTCCCACTCAAAAAAAGCGTTGTCTTCAGTAGTGCCTGCCCTTATCATCTTTATTAATTACAAAGGTCACCACACGATGGTCGCTGCAGGTCCAATCAGCCACCTTCCATGAGTTAATGAGTTGTGAAATGTCTGGTGTTGCCATGGTAACGTCTATGAAAGATTCTCCACTGGGGCCCGAATAAGTAGGCAAAGATGCCGCTTCGTTAAGAATAACCAGCTGGTTGCAATGAAAGGGAGTTCCCAATCAGGGAATTGAAGTATAGGAGCGTTCTGATGGTGTTGTTTTAGTAAACTAAAAGCTTCCTCGTAAGATGATGGACAAATCGCTTTTTCGTCAAAGCGAAGGGAATGAGTGAGAGGTTTGGCTAGGTGGGCATAATTATGAATGAATTTATGGTAATATCCCGTCGTACCTAGAATTTGTTTTATTCCTTTTTGTGTTGAAGGTAAAGGGAATTTTTCGATAGCTTCGACTTTAGATGGATTGGTTTTTAAACCGTCTTTAGATACTATATAACCTAGAAATGGGCGTCCTGTTTTTAGGGACTTGGTTTTATCTAGTTGAATAGTAAGTGAATGTTGGCTTAGTTTTTGGAAAACAATTTCTAAATTCTGTAGATGATCCTTGTTATTTTGAGAAACAATAATTATATCATCCATATAGACTAAACAATTGGGGGGATTGCTTTACATCGTGTTAATAGCCCTCTGAAACGTTGGAGCTGCATTACAAAGTCCGAATCCGCAACGGAAACTTATCTGGTATGGTCTCCTGGTTCAATTTGGTTCAAATAGTCAATGACCATCCGAATTTTCTTTTTCCCGCTTGCATTGGTTCTCTTTGGTACCACCCAAATTGGTGAATTATAGGGAGATTTACTTTCCCGAATTATATAAGATTTTAATAGTTTGTCTATTTTATTTGATATGTCTTCTTTAAATTGGTGTGGATATCTATAATTTCTGGTATAGATGGGCTTATCATTTTTTTAATTTTATGGTATGTACAGGATATTTAGTTAAAAGTTTAACTAGTTTATTTAAATTATCGGCGGCAAAATGCTCGTGCATAATAATTAATTTTTTTATCATTATTATTATTAGTATGATTATTATTATTGTTATTATTATTACAAAAGGTTTCTATGTGGTGCATTACATGTTCAAGTAAACCGTTATTAATTTTAAGTTTCCTATGTAACAAAAATATTTTCTGCTAAGTATATTAACATCTAACTTTTTCACTGTTGCCTATCCTAGTAATATATCACAACTATCACTAAATGGAAGAATATAGAACTTAACTAAAAATTTATTATCAATCCCTAAATTTGGAGCAAGGTCAATACATGCTGTACTAGTACCCTTTTCGCGTCCTGTAGGGGTTTTGATAAAAAAATCTTCCGACTTTATTTCGGTTCCCTCGGGTAAGAAACGTGGATTAATTTAATTTTTGAAAGCACCAGTATCAATTAGCCAGATCTGTCCCGTGAAGTCCTTAAATTGTGGCAATTGGTCTGTAAAATTTAAGGGATATTTGGGTATCGGTCTGGTTGGCCTACTTCTAAAAAATTATCGAACCTTTGAGTCAGTGCTTCTAGTTGTTGCCTGATGTCAGTCACCTCGTTAGGATCTTGTGTTACATGGTTCACAGGCAAGTTGTTTGACCTTACGGTTCTCATAGACACAGTATTTGCTGTGTCGGGTTTAAAAGGGCCTGTGGGAAAAGGAGTCGTCTGCCTTTCTTGCTCCCAGTTAAAACCTTGGAAATTATTATTAGTCGCTTGATTATTAAATCGTCTGTTTAGGCTTGGCTATTTTTCACGATAGTGAAAAAGTTATGATTAGGATTATAATTGTAACTAGAGTTGGGATTGGGATTATAATTTTGTTTAAAAGGTTTATAATTTTTATGTTTAAAATTATTTTTTTGATAAGGATTATTTTGATGTCCATATAATCGTTCTAAAATAAAAGAACAATCATTTTGTATAGCATTCCGAATGTTATCAATATCGGAAAGTCTTAGGTGATTTAAGAAATCAGAAAGTTGAGGATGTAAATTAGCCTTAATGTGATAATTAATTTCGCGGTCTTGTAATTTCATTACTGTTTATTTATTTACAATATCATCGTCCAGAGTAATTCTGGAGAATATTAAAGCTCTAATGTGAGCTATTCGCTCAATAAATGAAATAGAGTGTTCTCTTGGTCCCGATTTGATGTTTAATAGTTCTAATTTTAGTTATTCTACAGTCCTTGAATCTTTAAAATTATTTTATAAATGATATAGAAGTTCTGATACGTTTATAAAAGTATTTGTTAATAAACAGTGACTAGCGTTGCCTACTAACCGGGAAGTCTCTTTGGAAAGCAATCGGGCATGGTTTTGAAGCTTATCATGACAGCTTTAGCAGTTTTTACAAAACATATAAGATCTTCTGGATTACCATCGTATGCGGGGATGTGGCCATAGTCTTTTTTTACCATAGAATAAGTTGTAGTAGTCATGTTGGATATATTAAAATTACTGCTTGAATTATTATTAATTACTAAATTACTTAATTGATCTGTGATCTTACTTATGTCTAATCTAACCCTACTTTTCTTATCCTTAGGCATACTTGAAAATAATACTTAAAAATTAATATGTACCTCAAGTTGATATTTTGAGTTCTAAGGTGTCCTATCGAAATTTTTTTTCTTGACACTATTGAAGTGTAGAAACACAAACTTCAGGTGGTTTACTCCGAGACCTGTTATCAAATGACAATTTCTTCTGTCTTTCCTGAGTATCCGTTCAAGGCTGTCTTCACTGAGTTGATCTAAAATCTGTTGGGATATTTCTTCGATTTTTTCTTGATCTTCAGGAAAATTTCGTCACCCTTACTGACCTGAGGCTGATAGGGTCCCAGTTCGGGCGCCAGATAAAGAATTTTAGCGCGGAAAGAACTTAAAAAAACTTTATTGGTATCAAAGTTACAAAAATGCACTACTAATTAATCTTTCCTGAAATTTCAAATAACACCTTCAATCCTGAAAACTTCTTTTTTTACCCACATATATTACGAAGAATTACAAACCACTATTCTAAGATCTTGTACTAACGATCATGGACCGTAAAAAATTCTTGTTAAGTTGATTAAATCCTGTCTTCCTGTCCTTACTCTCATACTTTATCATATATATATATATATATAATTTTTCCTTGCAAAATGCCACATTT
>NW_027115678.1:46176-48371 GCF_000696795.3 Halyomorpha halys | reverse complement strand
TAGAACGCCTTGTTCAAAACCAACTCACAAACTTCCTAGAAGAACGTTCCCTCATCAATCCTCTCCAACCTGGCTTTCGACCTGGCTATTCAACACAATCCGCTGTCCTTATAATAACTAATAATAAATAACCCACGACCTCCAAACTGCCATGGAACACCAAAACCTAACCATCCTAATCCTCCTTGATTTCTCCAAAGCATTTGACACGGTTGACCACAACATTCTTCTTAACCAACAACGAAATCTTCCTCCATCCATTAGTGCTTTGCGCTGGTTTCAATCGTTCCTTTCCGATCGCTCCCAGTACGTAGTGGTTCCTGATAAACCACCATCATTAACTCGACCCCTTACCTGTGGGGTTCCTCAGGGTTCATCGCTTTCCCCCACCCTTTTCGCCATCTACATCAATGACCTTCCCCTCCTTATCCAACATTTTCGATACCATTGGTACGCTAATGATTTCCAAATTTACCTTTCCTTCCCACCTTCTGACCTATCGGCTGCCACGGAGAAGCTTAAGAAGACCTGAATCGAATTAGTCACTGGGCACAAGAAAACAAGCTTAAGTTGAATGCAGAGAAGACTAAGGCAGTCGTAATAGGATCCAATCACCTCCAGAAAACTATTCCTCATATTCCAACCTTATTCCTAAACAACAGTCCTATTCAATTCCATCCATACGGTAAAAACCTTGGTGTCACAATAGAACAAACTCTCTCATAGAAAAACTACTTCTCTGGCATTTCTCGTCGTACCTTCTCCACCCTAAAACGTTTAAATTATCTTCGTCACCTACTTCCTTTTGAAACTCGAAGGCTCCTGATTACTTCCTTAATATTCCCCCACTTTGATTATTGCTGTGTGGTTTACGGGGGTGTCTCTGGGGATCTCGACGCAAAATTAAAACGGTATATTAATTGCTTTGTACGATTCATCTTTGGGGTCCCCAGGGACGCCTCTGTCACCCGATTTTATGAAGAATTGAAGTGGTTTTATCCCTCCTTCCGTCATAAATATTTTCTTGCTTCCTTCCTCTACCAAGTTATCCAATCCCGCTGTCCAACGTACATCTCTGATATCCTTCAATTTAAATCCTCAGTGCGGTCGACTGCTGCCCATCGAACCGCAGCCTTTGGTAAATCTTTCCTCATCCGTTCCTCATCCCTATGGAATTCTATTCCCTCCTTTATTTGTAGTTCTAATACCCTTCCAACCTTCAAATCCGTATCTTTGACCACCTTCTGTCCACCCAATTCTGGAAGAATAACAATTGAACTTTTCAAACAGAGTTTATATATTCTTCTTCTGTTCTTAACATTTCAGAATTTAGTTTATTCTTGTAAATATGTATATTAGAAGAAATTTTCCGTTTCCATTTTATTATTTTTAGTTTAATTACACTTGATTTTTATCTTTATTGTTTTCTATTATTTATTATCAGAAGTGTTTGTCATCTTATGTTTTATAATATGACATATGGTTTTACTTTCTTTGTTCTATTCTTATTATATTTATTCTGTTAATTATTGCTGTTCATTGTAATCTTTTCAAATTCATTATTTTATTATGTTTTATAATTTCATTCTTATTTTGTATTTCACTCTAAGGCTCTAAAGCCTAATTCTGACGCCTGCATGTTATTCTAAAGGGATTAATCCCAGAATAAAGAAAGAATATTATTATTAATATTTTTTTTCTCGCTACTGAGGGTTGAGTATCTGAGGTAGGGGACCTAGAAGTCCGAACACCTTCATATTTTGTTCATTTACTCTTTTCAGATATTTAAAAACTTTCGTACTATACTATAAGAGAACCGACAGTTGAGCCTCTCTAAGTACATCAACAAGCACTCCCAAACCATTCACTCCTGCCACTGTCGATTTTGGTACGAGGCCGTTGGTGGATATTATGATTGGAGTTGTGGAAACTCCCTCCAAGTGATACAATGCCTTCAATTCAATCGCCAATTCTTGATATTTCCTTAGTTTTTCTCTCACAGTAGAGCTTATATTATTATCGTTTGGGATTCCGACATCAATAAGTTCTGCTTTCTATTTTATTTGATCAATAAGGGGGATATCTGGTTTATTATGGCGCACTGTATGGTCCGTAATTATTGATTCATCCCAATAGAGCTTGAGAGGACCTTTTTGGAGGAGTTTATTTGGGTGGTACTTGTAATAAGGGCTCTT
>NW_027115678.1:28646-44864 GCF_000696795.3 Halyomorpha halys | reverse complement strand
TACTACTACTACACTATTACTACAAATAAAAAGGTAACACCTCTAATGACTGAATGACTATCTTAACTCTGTAACAGGGGGATATAAATACAATAATGGTGGAAGGGGATAATGCTGAGTCAGATATATAAGGTTATGCACCTGAACTCATCACAAATATTGAATTTATTATTATAATATAGATTTTATTTAAATTTATGGAGCCATCTAATATTAATGCTTTCTGTAAGCACACATAATAGTGATGAATGAATGAAAATTTATAAATAAATTAAAATAAAATAACAATAGTATCAATAAAGTTATAAACAAAGAAATAAGTCGAAACTCATAAAGAAGTTGAAAATAAATAAAGTTGGAAGAAGACAATAAGTTTAACACAAATAAATAAATAATATGAAATATCCTCAAAGCTAATTTCCATGCAGACGATGTTGTATGACCCCTAGGAAGTACAAAATGATATTTTCCGCCAAGACTCTAATATCCCCAAGGTGGTCACAGGTCTTTTGAGAAGCTCCTTGTCCTATTTAGAATTGTTCCGTGAGTCCAAACCTGAGACCTATCGTGGTGAAATCTAGCCATCCGAATCGCTATCCGTTTTTTCACTTTCACATTTTTACACTCTACCCACGTGATCAGGGTCAATTAAAAGTAATAATTGATACTGTCGGGTCCTTGAGCATATCTCGTGGAACCCTTGATGTCAATCTAAGTAGATGAAATATCTTTTTCTAATGAGCTTGATCAATTCATATTTGTCCCAATAGTATAAGGAGGGAGTTGTTGTGACATTTTATCAGCAATGGGCTGGTGTTAAAGGTGCTCTGACACATTTGCTAAAGAGAGACCCAAGGTATCTTTCTATTCCGCTGGCTTCTGGGAATCCTAGCAAAGGTGCATAATCAATATTGAGTTACAAGGCTTTGGCCCGTTCTCACCCTGAGAGTACATGTTTCTCACACACTTATTTGTTAACTTTAGGAGTCTCTTTAAAATTACGAACACCAAAACCCTGCAACCTGAAACCAGCCCATTCTTAAAAAGTATTTACTCACAGTGACAGTAATATAGTAAATAATGTTCCAGGACATCTACGATTTCTACTGCATACTTGTTCATAGACTGAAACAGGGGGCTAGAACTATTATACAGTGGTTGGGCAATGGACCAATGCTGTATAGGAGCCACCTATTGACAGCTGCCCTTGTTTCCTCCTCAGAATAACGTCGTATAATATCACGAATGAGGCCTTATCAGGGATTGTTGTTTTTACTATACAATATTTTATTGTTAAATAATGTTATCACTATGAATACAAATCATTATCAAACTATTGTCTATGATTTTTCACCGCAATATTTCATTGTCTTTTCATACTTCACCAAAATATTTTACCTTTAGCTTCTTATAATTTTAAATTGACTAATCAATATTTTCTATCGAATTGTATGTTATTTTTATATATTTAGTTTTATATTAATTTCCGTTTTATTTCACCCTAGTGAATGCATTATATTTTTATCTATTTAAATGATGGATCTAATATTTATTTACAAAAAATGTTTATACTCAACTTAATATATCTTACTTCCCAGCACCTGTTGACAAAATCAGTTGTCATTTTCAGTCTCTTTGTTCCATTAATGTCGTTGTTTAGATCTCCACCTATCACAACAGGAATTTCTTATGTGAAGAAGATGGTCAGTCGGTGCGGTCAGCAAATAAACACAAAAATATTTAAACTTAGAGCCAGAACTTCTGTCAATTACTCTGAAATTCAGGTCGAAACGTCGGCACGAATAAATAAGTTTCTGTTTATTTTCTGACCCCCCCCCCCCGACCATCTTCTCCACATATTTATATAAGGTCAACCGTCAAGACCTCAGGTATTTTGTCATTGATTCTTTTCTAGTGAGTTTATGTTACCCTTTACTTTACCATTATTTTGATATTGCATAATATCGTTTTTTAATTTAGCTCATCCTCATATCTACCTTTTACTCATACTTCATATTGCTCAAGCTTCCTTCTATATTATATTTGTATATATTATGGAATAGTAATTTATTTGTTATGCTGACTATTCATAACCTATTTTTTTTCCCACAAGATTTTTATTTTAGTCCTGAGGAAGCCATTGTGAGATGAAACGTCGATGAAAAATGAATAGTTATAACAATTTTATATTTGTTGATCGCAGTCCTGACCATCTCCTTCAAATTCCCATACCGTCAGTCATCTATTTTTAATAAAAACAATGTGTTTTTAATAATTTCTTGATTCTAAATTAACTGATAATTATTATAAAAAACAATATGTACAATGCATAATTAAAAACATAGAAGGAGGATCAGTGGACATTTAAAGAAAATATAGGAACAGAAAATGCCCGGTCACAGTGCGTGAATCATGTGAAATCGTCCAAAAAAGTACCCGAAAACTCTGAAATGAATAATCGTGAACATACCTAACACATGAGATTATATTAGGTGAAAGTATATACTCTAAAATATAAAAACATTTACTCCATATCATATCGTACCTACACTACAAAGAATATAAATATAGCAGTTCTCATACTTAATTGTTATCTCAAACTATACCATTAAAATTCAAAGAAAAGGGATTTGATAAGAAGTACCTGTGAAGACGATGTAATCTTTGAGCTTCAGAACTTGTGGGAGATCCCTTTGGAACTCTGCTTCTTCTCAGGCAGAGGCTGCTTAGTCAACTTGCTGTTGCAAAAAATATACCATAATCCAAGTACTTCCTATATTTATTGACTGCAGATTTAGACAAGCTTACTACCAGCTACTATGAATAAATGCTCTTGATGTTGTCCATGAAACGTTTTATATTGAAGCTAACGAGTGTTGTTCCGTTAGTGACGATTATGCTGTTACAAGTGCCATGAAAAGAATTGTCAATTCCACCAATTTCAGACATCACTGTATGTTGGCTGTAACCTTTTACTCACTCAAATCTGTACTCTTCTCTTGTTAAAGATTAAAACTATCAATAAAAAATAGTTTTTATCATAATGTCGTCAACTTTTTTTTCTTTATCTTCCTATAATTTATTGTAAATAAATCATCGACACTTTTATTCAATTTCAATTACAATCTGTTTTCAATATTCACACTCAATTATTCTCTATATTACAGTGTAAGACAGCTGAGAAATAAAATAGAGATATGGGAATATGCATGGCATTAATTTTGTTTTTCTGTTAATTTGAATATCATTTCATACCCACTAGTTTATATCTCAATTGCTTCAATGCTAATGGAAAAATAATACTAAGATTATTAATTTTGAAACGATGTGCAAGTATCTCTTGCACTGCAGTAAAAGAAAATAAGATTACTATGATGACAGAGCTTGAAATGAAAATCACCAGGTTTAACAGTTTCATTATTTTCATTTTAATAATCTATAATAAATGAAGAAATATTTTCAATTTATTTCATGGGTAAAAATGAAAATCATGGTAAAAATAAACTTTTTTTCAACTGACCTCTTTCCCAAGTAATAGATTCAATGGGATAGCCAGCAACTGGGCATTTTATAACCAGGTCATTTCCAGCTACTGCTGTAATTTTAGGCATAAGGCGAATGAATGGTGAGCCTACAATAAAAAACATCGATTTACTAAAAATATTATATAAAATGATAACTATATAATCTTAAAAAAAATTATTTTGTATACTATTAATAAATATTTAGAATATGAGGCATTTAAGGACATTAACTGTCGAACATTTGTATTGTCAGTAAGGCTTGACAATTCAATCACTATCAATTTAAAAAAAATAAATAAATAAATAAAATATATATATAGGAATCAAAATTATAAAATAGAAAAAAAAAACAAAAAAACTTTTTCGATCATGCACAACTCAGGACAAGATTTGATTGACAAAACGAAATTTGAATATTTAATTTTCCACTATTCATGAATACATAAAAATCAATTTATTACCAATAAAATCAATTTATTATTAAATAACCTTTATTTTTCACCGTCAAATAATAGTGTTTCATTTTTTTTTCTACCAGCGCATCGAATCAAAACAATAACCGATATCAATTCTTATCAGGATCAGCTCTGCTCATGAATCTCTTCATGTAATTCCTCATTGAAAATACCCCTTTCCATTGGCAGTTCCAGAGCTTCATTTACCGCTAATGAAATCGATTTTAATACTAAAAGTTAGTTCACCATTAGTTCACCTACAAAATTTCACCCAGAAATTCTTGAAATTAAAAAAAAAAAAAAGAAAAGAAAAAAATGAGTATCTATCCAGTCTTGAACATTCTGTTAATAAAAATGTTGACGAACAAAAAAAAATTACTATATTTAAAAACAAATTTGATCCCTTTTTCTCAACTTTATTCTTTACAAACCTTCCAACGGTCATTCTCAAAGATACCTTCATTTTGATGTCATTTTCTTTTTTCAAATGCAGGCTAATTGCCTTTGTCCCACATAACTTTCGTTGCAAATGTAAATGAAAGAAAGAAGAGAAGTGGATTGTAAAAGTTTTAAATTTAAGAAGGAATTATATAGAAAAAGTTTATATTATGTATTTGTATTTATATATTTATATTATATATTTGTAATTATATTATGTATCTCTATCAGTTCCTTATGGGAACCGGCTGACAAAGTATGCGCTATATTTAATTCAAACACTAGAAACCGGGTTCCCCTCGCCACGGTATGCTATATATGAATATCTATAATTAATCATTGGAGTTCCTTTCCAACGGTATCGTGTTCACCAATTTACTATGCTATTATATATGAGGTGGCATGCAGGGATCCTTAATTATAAAGCAAAGTCTTTGTTACATATCTTATATTTACAATTATATTTACATTACCAAGAATAATATGATGAGAGAGCATGGTAGACTTGTTTCCTTATACTTTAATTATTATATTATGAATTGAGAAGTACCAGATCTTTGATATTTATACTGACTCTAAGTTATTAATTCTACTACTGCCATTCAAAATACAACAGAAAAGGTCTTACTTGTTTTGGTACGTCAGTCGGCTTGGTAGTTGTCGCGGCAGAGGATCCATATTCGCTTGGCTCCCGGCTGCCGCTGCTGTATCTCCACGAGGTGTGACTTCCTTCTCTGGCCTCCAATTGATAGACTGTCTCAAGTCTCCATCTCTCCCAGACTGTGTCCAACTGTCCTTCTGTCCCTGACTGTCCAGCTCTCAGACTGTGCCAGACTCTCCTTCTGTCCCAGACTGTGTTCAACTCTCAGACTGTCTCAGACCCTCCTTAACTTTGTTCCTCCTGCCCTTTTTGCTTATTTTCTTCCCTCTCCTTCTGACTCCTCCTTCTTTTGATTTCTGTTTTTTTATTGGTTTTTCTATGTTCATTTGTATTGGTTTTTATAAGAGGTGGCGAGAAGGTCCAATGACCTTCGGCGAAAGTTGGTCTTTTTCCTACCTTTCATGTTTAACTTAAGGTGGCTTTCTTCTTTGACTGTATTTTCCCCGAGGTGTTTAATGTGGCCACGTGTAAGATAAGGCTGTTTATTTGTTTATCTCTGCCCACACGGTCAATCGTCCCCAGGGGGTACATACCCTCTGTTATCTATATATCTCTGTTCATTACTTTAGATGTTTTGCCGACTGGTTTCTGCCTAGGTCCGGCGGTATCTTTGGCACGCCGACAAAAGAAATTATTTAGCACTAAAAATTCCAGCTGGTGCCTCCCATTACATATCAATCTATATAACTTAAATATCGTCGAGAGAAAAAAGTGAAAAGGGTATGAAATGACTTTCACGGGTTCCAGAAATAGAATGCTCTTTATTGAGTCGAGTACTTCAATATATACATGTCAATCAGCTGATACGGCCTGTCAGGTGTTATCACGCTTCGGCCGTGACTCCCCCCACCAGTTTACAAACAATCCTCGTAAACTTACACTGCATATTATTATAACATTTAAAAAAATTGAAAACGATTTACAATGAACTATAGCCAGTAAAGAATAGCCATAAAGTACTCGTAAACTCCATGATATACAAAAGAAAAATACATATAGAAATAACACACATACAAATTTGCCTAAATTTAGTCCAATATACATAAATTAAACTAAAAATGAAATGGAAATAACAAGAAAAACTCTTCGTACAATAACATAAAAAAGACTATTAACAAATAATATGAAATTTATATATACAAACTTTTTCCCTGTAAATTCTGTCCCTGATTTTTGCGACAACTTTTGCAAATCACATTTCCGGCCAATTCATCTTCTCCCGGCAAAGTACCACGGTGGTCCCGTCGACGCCCCCTCATCTCAACAAGAATTTCGAATGGGGCTGCGATTATGGAGAGGTTCTATGCTGCAACTGCCCGTTCCATTGCGTCATGAGGTTCCAGTCCCATTTCTAGCTGGTACACTCGTAGATGGTCACTTAGAGTGCTATGAAGCCGCTCTATCCCTCCGCGGCTCTTTGGATGTTGAGGTGCCACACCACTTCCAATATTCTCATTTGCTCTCTGATGCTTGCGATGTCAAATTGCCTCCCTGTGGGAAGAAATTTTATCGGTGATGCCATAAAATTGAAACCATGTCCGAAGGGCACGTAAAACCACCTCCGCTGATCTTTCCTGCACCGAGTATGCCATGGCCACCTTACTGGATATATCAATAATTTGACCCACTTATAGTCTTTCCAGGTGAAAGAATCCACCTGTAAGTTAGTAAGCGGCGCATTCGCTGTAGGGGTCTCTTCTTCAGCTGCACAGGGCTGGTGCCGATCAAATTTCGTCCTGAGACATACCTCGCATTTCCCAAGAATCTCTTGGATTGTGCGTTTCATGCCACACCAGAAATATTTGCGCCGCAATGCTAGAGTCTCGTTCAGCTCATGATGGTTAGTTTTTCCTCCTAAATAAGTGAAAGTTACATCCTTTTGATGTTCTGGGTCTCTCAGGGTATCTACCATCGATGTGTATCAAATAAACGACCGATCAACGCCAATCTTTTCCGTTTTCTATAGCCGCTGGATCTTTTCCCATACCGTCACATTTCCAATGATGGATCCTACAGGATTTGGATGGATCTTTCACCGCTCTACATATTTGGTCCTCTTAAATACCCAGTTGGGGCTAGATAGTCGAAATGATGCTACCACCATATTTGCACTGTTCCATCTTCTGCAAACCCTTGATAATATCCTCCATATCGTCTTTTATCGTTCGAACTTTCTTCTGCGGACGTTTCCTCTCTAATCTGGTTCTCTGGTGAGGCTTATTACAGTTCTCCCGGAGTCCACTTCCTCAAGAACTGCCTTCCAACTCCAGAAGTTTCCCCGTGGTCATCTTCTTCCGCGTTTATCATAATCGCTCGCGAAAGTTAATCTGCTACAACATTTTCCTTATCAGTACGAACCAGGTAAGGAAAACGTTGTTACGTCTATCTTGTAATGGCTCAACAGTTCCACTGTGTGACTATCGCAGACGATTCCTTTAACCTCCCCACCCATTGCAGGGGCCTGTGGTCCGTCTGGGCCCTAAATCGAATTCCAAACAAGTAGGGTTGGAAATGCTCACTTGCCCACACATTTCCCATTAGTTATCGTTCCAAGGCGCTGCAGCGTACTTCTGCCTCTGTGAGTCTTCTACTATCGTACGCCACAGGACGTTCTCCAACCTCACCCTCCTGTGACAGCACCGCTCTCAGCGCGTACTCACTAGCGTGTTACACGTTGTTAACGTGAATTGCTTCTGAAAGTCGGGAAACGCTAGTACTGGTTCCTTCTGCAGCTGATTTAAACATTTACGAATATTGCTCTTAATGGCTGTCGTCATTACTATCGAACTAACTTTGTTTAGCTAATTATTAAGGGGAACCAGGTTAACCGTCATATCAGGGGCGAACTGACGATAGTAGTTTAATGCCCCTAACATCCTCCTGATTCCTTTTATGTTAGTCGGCACCAGCATCCGATGCAAGGCCGCTACCTTCTGCACATCTAGTCTAACCCCCTCCTCAGATAAGGTATGTCCTAGAACATTTATCCGTTTTTGTCTAAGCAATGACTTCTACCGAGACAGTTTCAGTCCAAAGTCTCGTATCCTCTGGAACACGCTATGTAGGTGCTCTGCACGGTGAGTATTCGATTTACTAAATACAAGAAGGTCACCCTAGTAGAACCAACCCTAACCACTCGTCACGTGACCTATGGCGGGAGATTTGAATTTAAATTTTTACTTTTCATTTTTAGGACTTTCGACCTAACCTTAAACGCTCACGTAATCAGTTACGTCAGGCAGCCAATCAGAAGCTAGCATTTGATCACAAGGCCCATATCGGGGGGTTTAAATTCAAAATTTAGCTCGACATAACCTAAAGCATAAACAAACTGAGAGATAAATAGATCCTTAGTGTAAATAATTTGAACTGGTTAAACCTAAAAAATAAACACTGATATGTAGACCTTTATCTTCTAATCCCTTCGATGAATGTAAACAAGGGACTTTAACTTGTATAATGCCTAAAGCATAAACAAACTGTGAGGTAAATAGATCTTAGTAATGGATCTATTTAACTCGCAGTTTGTTTATGCTTTAGGCATTAAACTCTTTCGATTTTGAATTGTAACCCTCTTTGTTTTAATCCTTAATTCATGTGTAAACAATATATTTTGAACTTAAAAAAAAAAAATAAAGAAATATTCAAGCAGAAAATTATTTTAAAAGGAAAAAAAAAGTGATGATTCTAACTCTTATTATAACTCATAAATAATGAAAAATATAATAAATCGATAGTAAAAAAAAAATCTTTTATGATATTAAACCATGAAAAAAATGATATCGAAGAAAAAAGAAACGAAATCACTTCAAGAAATTTAAATAAATCGACTTACACGTTTCCGGAGGTGGTGTTTAATAAAGCACGCTGGAACGAAGAAGGAGAAAGAATTCATATGTACCGGCCTATTTACCACCCGATTTATTTACTTTTTAGGGATTATACAGGTTCAAAGTCCCTTGTTTTCTATCATCGATGGATTAAAAGATATAACTCTCCATATCATCGTATGCGTTATAGGATTTACCAGTTCAAAGTACCTACATTGTTTATACTTAAAAATTAACAATAAACAGGGGATTGAAGATATGTTTACTTGCAAAGAAAAGACAAAGATAACATTATAGTTCAAATATAAGTACTTTGAACTGGTTGGATCTAAAACATAAACATGGATATTTAAAGCTTTATCTTCTCATTTCTTCGATGAATGTAAACAAGGGACTTTGAACTTGTATAATACCTAAAGCATAAACAAACAACTCTAGTAAAGTTTATGGTCCGGATAAAAAAGTAAAAATATATCCCCTGAAAGTCTGTTAAACAGAAGTGAAAGACTATCGGGATTTTTTAAATGTCTCTGATGATCAAACTTCCCATTATAGTTACCATAAAAAATTCGAAAAATTAGTAATGAATCAAATTAGCAAACATTGACATGGAGAAAACCAAAAGGGCGAAGGGAGGTTATTATTTATAAAGTGGTTAACTTGCCCTTTGATGGGTGGTGGGGTAAACAAAATAAAAATAAAATGGCGTCCAGCCACACTCAGCCCCAATGAATATTGTTAATTTTTAAGTATAAACCATATAGGTACTTTGAACTGGTAAATCCTATAATGATATGCAGAGTTATATCTTTTAATCCATTCGACTATAGAAAACAAAGGACTTTGAACCTGTATAATCCCTAAAAAGTAAATAAATCGGGTGGAAAATAGGCTGGTACATATGAATTCTTTCTCATTCTTAGTTCCAGCCGGCTTTATTAAACACCACCTCTAGAAACGTGTAGCTCGATTTATTTAAATTTCTTGAAGTGGTTTCCTTTCTTTTTTACTCTATATCAATTTTTTTCATAGTTTAATATCATAAAAGATTTTTTTTTACTATCGATTTATTATATTTTTCATTATTTGATATTTTAAAGATTTAAAATCATCATTTTTTTATAGTCAATCTCTTTTTAAAATAATTTTCTTCTCGAATCTTTCATTATTTTTATTTTTTTAAAAGTTCAAAATATATTGTTTACACATAAATTAAGGATTAAAAGAAAGAGGGTTACAATTCAAAATCGAAAGAGTTTAAAGATAGATGAGATTACAAAGTCCTACACCTCATTTACATTGTTTACACGATTATACAAAAAAAAAATGGTGGCCTGGCACACTCTGCGCCTATAACGTAAGTATTTCATTGAATTGATGAAAGTTACATAACAACTAGGAAGGTTGCAGCGAATAAACCAGGTAAAAAAAATTTTTAAAAATAACACGACTATTAGTACATTTTTAACAAACGGCAATTCTATTAGCTGATAATAATGACGTCACATATCCTACTCCTATATGTAATTTATTAGTGGTTCAAAGTTTTTTCACTTCCACCGAAACAATTAACTGATAAAGATAATAACCGAGTCCAATATCTGTGATTATGTTTTAGGTATTACCTGTTCAAAATTCAATCCTCAGGAAATTAAATGTACCTTTGAAGGAAACTAAAATAGAAAGTATAATAGTTCAAAGTCCAAAGTATTAAAAGATAAGGGAGGTTAAAAAATTCTACTTAGTAATAGATCTATTTACCTCACAGTTTGTTTATGCTTTAGGCATTATACAAGTTAAAGTTCCCTGTTTACATTCATCGAAGGGATTAGAAGATAAAGGTCTACATATCAGAGTTTATTGTTTAGGTTTAACCAGTTCAAATTATTTACACTAAGGATCAATTTATCTCTTAGTTTGTTTATGCTTTAGGGATTATACAAGTTCAAAGTCCCTTGTAACATTCATCGGAGGGTCTGATCTTGTTTTCTCTGCGAGTTTCATGCAAAAAAATGGCGGCGAATGAAAATAAGAGTATCAGCAAACCCTCATAATAAAATGGCCGCGAGGAAAAGACAAAATAGCGGTCGGGCACACTCAGACTCCACAAAACCCGTAAGTCTCTCAAACAGTATAAAAGCAAAATGGCGGCCGGACACTCTATGGCACTTCTAAAACCCTAAATCTTTCAAGTTGCAAGAAAAACCAAAATGGCGTACGGAGGTTATAATATCAGAAGTGGTTATCTAGCCCTTCGATGAGTGGTGGGAGGTAAACAAAAGAAAAATGAAATGACGCCCGGGCACACTCAGCCCCTACGAAAAGTTTTTGAAACATCAGAAAAACAAAAAGACCACCGGGTACACGCAATCCCTTTCAAACCTCAAGCGTGAGTCCATCTTTGATGAGTGGTGGGGGTAAAGAAACGAATACAAAATACTGGATGAGATTGCTGTGATTGGCTGATTTAACATAGGTGGCGATAATTAGTGGTCACGTGACGAATAAGGGCGTGGCACAGTGGTCGTGTTACTGATCACTTGAGTGTTTACGATTATTTACACTATTTTGTCAGTCGGAGGGCGAGTTCGCAGAAAAATGCTGGTCCTTTATAACCGGCTGACGGAGAAAATGATGGAGACGTGTGGACAGGCAGAGGGATCCCAGAAGATGGAGTTCTTGAAAGGGGTGCTGAAGGTCCAAATTAACCATTATTTGGACTGTCCTGGATCGCTGCCCAGGGACCGGGATTTCATCGACTGCGCCCAAGATCTTGTGGACGCGAGGGAACGTAGGGAAGGCAGCTTCGAGAAATCCGAAGCAGAGTGGACGGAAGTGAATTCGCCACGAAGACAGCAGCGAAGTTCCATCAGACGGACCACCCACAATACGGGCTTTGAAAAGAGGCTAAGTAGAGGACTTAGAGGAAAGGAGGCAGCGATCGGACCGGCGCTGCTACGAATGTAACAAAACCGGACACGTAGCCGCGCAGTGCAAATATACAAGATGCTACGAGTGTGGTAGACAGGGGCATGTAGCACGTGAATGCCCGAGACGTAACCCCCGGCATAACAGGAGAGAACCTCCACCGGAACCTATAGAAGTAAATAATCAGGACTGGAACAGCAGGCGGACCGAAAAGAGGAGCAGAAGACAATCCACCAGTGACGAATCATCAGGCGAGGAGAGCGTCCGTTCTGAGCGCAGCCACCCAGCTTCGAGACGCCATGAGGTAAGAGGAGGGGACCCCTGGGTGGGAAGATTATCCGGAGCCGAGGTGGTAGCGGGTCGCGGCCTTTCAAACTGAGGACGCGGTAACGGGTGGGGCAACCGGCGGGGCGAGTTAATAATTTATAATAGCGTACAGGGTAGTCGCGTTACCAAGTTGCCCGTGGCGAGTTCGGAGAAATCAGGGGTGAGATTCCTGATAGATACAGGGAGTACCAACTCATTGGTTAGTCGAAGAGGGGCAGAGAAATTAGGCATTTGCGCGGGCCGTAAACAATGCGCATGTACGGTGTCTACTGTCAGCGGAAAATGCCAAACATTGGGGGAAACGAGTCTTAACCTGGGAGAGTTGGCAGGGTCGGATACAGAAGTTCTTATCCATATTATCGAAGAGTTAATGGCAGGGCACGAACTGATCATAGTGTATGACGTACTCCAACGAGTGGGGTTCAGACTTAACGTTAACAATAAGAAATGGCGATATAAAATCGGTAAACAAAGGTATGAAGTAACGGCTAAAAAGAGAAGCGGGAATATGAAAATTGGAGCGGTAGAGTGCGATAGGGCGTTGATGCGCTTGGTCGTTAAAATCGAAGACCTATTTTATTGGGAGGGAGAACTTCTGGCCACCACAGGGAAAACCGAACACCGGATCCATTTAAAGTCGGAAAACCCAATCTACGTAAAAGATAGGCGGTAACCCCAGGCCATGAGGACTATTATTAGAGAACAATTAGACGAACTTCTCTGACAAGGCATAATACGTCAAAGTAATTCCCCGTTTAATAGCCCATTCGAGTTCGAGGCTGTCGCGGGAAAAATCTAAGTTCGGACTTGGTGAAATTCGGTTCTTGGGACACGTGGTATCGCGTAGGAGGGTACAGCCGGATCAAGAACGGGTGAAAGCGACCCAGAACGCGCCGTTGCCGAGGAATGCCCGCGGAGTGAGAAGATTCCTGAGATTGTAAAAATTTGTTGTTAAAATACACCCTAAGGATGAAGGAATCAGGAAATGTGGGGTAACTAACGGGAGAAAAATCATTGTTGGGAAAGGCACAAATAATTTTTTTGGAACACACCATTTCCAGGGAAGGAGTTAAACCCGCCACATACAAAGTCGCAGCTATAAGGATGGCAGTGCCTAGGGGTGTGAAGGGAGTGGGGAGGTCGCTGGGAACTTTGAACTATTACCGAAGATTTGTACCAGAAATGGCCGACAATCTCTTTCCACTCAACAACCTACTGAAGAAAGGCAGAAAGGTGATTGAATGAAGCATGCCCTCAACGAAATTGCCGGATACACTTCACTTTTGGTTGGCTGGTTGGGTTGGAGTGGAATGTATAATTGAAAAATGAACATGGTTAAATGAAAAATAAAATTCTATTGTTTAAGTTACAGATGGTGTAGTGGGTGGCCGAAAGAAAACATTTATGTTTAGATGGTTAGTAAATTTTGAATGCTGGGCTATGGAATTGTAGATAATGAGGTGGTTGATGATGATTACCATGTGGTGGTGAATGTTAATGATTGCCATGTGGACTTACTTCTTCTTTCCTCCCTCTGCATCTCTAAGCCTCTCTCCTCTCTACTTCTGGGAACAACTCCGAGAGTTCTACTCACTCATGGTAGACAAAATCATCAGGAATCATGAGAGACAAAAAGGAATAATCAACTTCTTCTACCAGAAGACAAGATGGCTCTTTCTTCACCTTAGTCTGGGATGCTTCTCTCCACAGAGAGCACCGGAGGAGGTGAGTTTTGACTGTTGGCTACATGGGCGCTAATATATCCTGTAGGCTATTATGCCATGATGTTTGATGGTGCCCCCTCCAATTCAACCTTTCGGTTGCCGTAGGTTAACCGGAACATACCGCCCACCTAAATCGCTCCGGGTGATTTACTCTTGAGATGCGGTGCAGGCTGTAGCAGGTAGGCTGAAATTTACATTGAGAGAAAAACAATACAAAATAAGATTATGCTTATGCACAGAGTGTAAATGTAAACAAAATGAACTTCCTAAACAATCATTTAAAATTACTTGTGATGACTTGTTGAGGCTAACTTAATGATAAACAAAGGAAATATGAATAAGAAAAAAGGAAATTGATTCTTGTGTAAGATAGAGAAAAAAAAATAAACATAATGTTTGTTACTTCTAGGAACTATGTTGAGGATGCGTCCGCCCACCCTAACAATTCCCGCTCTGCAAGAGTGGATGAAAACTAAGAACTGAAAATTGAAACAGAACTAAATAACCCAATGAATTCTAGTATGAAAGAACAATCATGTTTACCCTAACTATATACATGAAAAACGAAGAAAACTAAGCCGAAGAACAATGAATTGAAAGAACCAAAAACGACTTGTATAACGTCCAAAAACGACTATTTGTATATAGCTGATCCCAGCTATATACAAATATACAAAAAATATTTTGACCTTCTAGGGTGATGGTGGTACTTCTCGAAGTCGGCTTGATCCTCAGATAGGATCTGGAATGACTTGTCTCCATATGATGTTCGGATGGCAAACTGGATCCGGATTTCCTAGAGCTTCCAGATACGGCGTACGATGAAGTGGCAGATGCATTCCTGGTCCTACCATAAGCCGCTTGGGTAGGAACAGCAACGGGATTGGTATTGCTGACCAAACTTCTCGAATCCATGTTATCTGATCTTACATTCCGAATGAACATCAAACTACCTTGGTCACGAATTGAAGTTGATGAAGCTTCAGTGCTGCTTAGAATGTTTCCATTCATGATGAGGCGACTATCAGTTCTAGAGTTATCGGAATGTGTAGTCGAAGTTGCGTTATATGGAGAATCGGCTTTTGAGGTTTCACAATAATTTCTTTCACTGATGCGAGGAACATCAGTTGCATCTGAACTTCTAGGTGCATCAGGTTCGGGAAGTTTCTCGAGCAGTACCTTGGATTAGAATCGCTGAACGGGATGCATTTCTTTATCATCTTTATTGAAAGGAGCCCCATCTTTTCTGCTGAACGGTGGATGCAGATGTTCAATGATGGGGAGAGTTTTCGAGAAATTGGGAATCTTCGGTACAGACTTTGTTTGCGTAGAAGACGTGGATCGGTGAATCGAAGTCGTGGCTGAAACGGATGCGGTTGCGGGACCACCGGATGACGTTGTGCTGATATTTTCATTCGCAGATTCTAAATGACTGGGGGTGCTGAAGGGCCGATGCAATGTCGTAGATACACCCGGTACAGAGCTGTTGTGAGTTGAATGAGAAGCAGTGCATGAAGAAGGTGGTAACTTCTTGCTTCTAGAGATCCTTGAACGAGAGGAAGGGTGAATTTTTACCCTGTTCTCGGTAGAATTCGATACGCTAAGAGTAGATTTGAAGAACAGAGAGCAGGACGTAGGTTGAGCCAAATTATGTACTACGCCAGAAACTACCAAGCCGAAGACTGAAGGCGTAAAGTAAAGTCCTTCGACTTCAGTAGGGTATGGAGCTCCAACGAGAATCCGTGGGTATAAGTCCCTGCCGATTAACAGATCGACTGGACCTGACTCCCCAAAACGTTGATCGGCCAAAGGGTGGCGCATAATGCGGCTGATGACGGAAGAAGGAAGGTTGACGTTTGGTAATGACGACGTGATGCGGTCGACTACCACTGGAGAGATGTTATATTCTTCTTTACCAGCGAATGGGCGTATGGTACATGACGTGGAGCCTTTGAGATGAGACTTCGGGACAGCTGACTCGCCAAGCCTGGTGATGCAATGGTCGAAATTTGAAAGGTTAGCGCCAATCTTGTGTGCGTGCGCGCTTGAAATAAATTTGTGCTGGCTTCCGGAGTCTAACACAGCACGGGCCATACGAAAGTCTCCCCTCTTCGACTTAACCAGAATACATACAGTGCCTAATAGTACTGTCGGGGTTGTCTGGTCTTAGGCGATTTCTCCAGCCTGATATCTCTTTACAGAAGGCCCACGACAAGGCGTATTCATTATAGTTAGAAAGGAAGGCCGTGCCAGGGGATGAGCCCTGGACACTGACTTAGGTAGAGGAGGTGTAGGTGAGAGAGTCTGAGGCAGAGTAACAGTTCTAGTTGC
>NW_027115678.1:22075-24866 GCF_000696795.3 Halyomorpha halys | reverse complement strand
ATGGGCGCTAATATATCCTGTAGGCTATTATGCCATGATGTTTGATGGTGCCCCCTCCAATTCAACCTTTCGGTTGCCGTAGGTTAACCGGAACAGTGATTATTATCCCGATGGTGGAAGACAACATCCGGTGGTGCATGGAGAAGCTGCAGTAGGAGCCGGTGCTTGCGTTCCCGGACTTTATCCGGCAATTTAATATCACTACAGACGCGTGTGAGTACGCGCTGGGAACGGTGCTATCTCAGGAAGATGAAGGAGGAGATCGCCCAGTGGCGTACGCCAGTGGACGCCTGACAGAAACGGAGGCCAGATACAGTGAGCTGGAACGAGAGCTCTTGGAAATAGTGTAGGCTTTTGGCCAATTTAGATCCTATGTGTTTGGCAGAAGGTTTAGGGTACACTCTGACCACAGGTCTCTGCAATGGGTGGGAAAGTTGAAAAGGTGCAAGGAGCTCCTCGCACAGTATAACATGGACGTAGTATCAACCGGATAGGGCACAGCGAACAAATAGGGATGGCTCATCCATCGCAAGCATATGGTGGAAACTCTTCAGGAAGACGAACGGCAAAAAGAGGTGACCATAGCATATCACTAGGGCAAGACAAATCACCGATGAATCCCAGGGATCCAGAGACTCTCGTAGACACTGCGAGAGTTGAAGAGAAAGTACTTTTAGTAGGGAATAAAGAAGACAATCACGGAGGTTTGTCTACTCACGAAACATGACCGAAACCAACCAAAAGGAGGACAAGAGGAGACACCTACCGCAGATGCACCGCTCAACGATCTGCAGATCGATACATTCACATGGAGAGGTTTTAAATAGATCACCATAATTGATCTCTTCAGTAAGGCGGCAATGGCGCAACAGGTGCAGGAAAAGTCGTCAGAAGCAGTGTTGGCTGCTCTCCGATTGTGGTTCCAATTATATGGAGTTCCAAAGCGTATCGCATCAGATTCAGGCAGAGAATTCGACAAAGCAACGATTCGGAGAGAAATGAAAGACCTTACCTTGACGTAACATGACATCTTAACATACTAGGGCATCCCAAGAGCAGAAGACACCGGCGGTACTATAAGGGCACGGCAGTGGACGGTGAGGAGATACATAACAACCATGTCGCTCAAAGAAACTTATGGATGAAGGCACGAGGAAGAATGGAAAAGGAAAAAAAACAGAAGGGTGGCCGGGAGAATTTAAAGGTCACAGACAGGATGGAAGCGATCAAAATCGGGACGATCGTGTACAGAAAGTTGGGGTCTTACCGGGGTAAGGAAATACAGCGATACTAGGGTCCATTCAGGGTGATAATTATTAGAAAACAAAATATTGCCACTGTAGAAAATATCAAAGAACCAAAAAAGAGGAGAATTGTCCATATTGAAGAGTTAAAACTTCCAATGACAACATAATAACTGGAGTGTTCTCATATTTCCAGCCACCATCAGATAATATTACAGATAATTTTGTTATTTATTCTAGTCATTGTTTTTTGTTTAGGATTGTTTTTGTTTCATCAGGTGGGGGGGAGGTGTAATGGCCTGAGTCAGCTGTTACTTCGATGTCAGCTGACTGAGGCGATCAGCTGATTGTATGATATATATAGAGGAGTGCTGAGATGAATAAATTAGTGTTTCAGTTGCAACCGGGAGTGTCATTACTGGTTCCTTTTTTCTTTTCTTGAGTTTTAGAACCTGATAACACTTAACCTAATTTTTTATATATTATGGAATCAACTCTATTTATGCATAAATAACCCTTTATATATATACTATGCTGTGAATAAGAAATGAAACAAAACATATATGATTAAAGTGAATCAAGATATTAGGTACACCATTGTTTGTAACTTGTCTAACTTAAAGGCTTTACTTTAATTAACAACTTGTTAATTAAACTTATAAATGATTGCTATGGAACTAATGAAATAAAATTGTGAGAAATAGAAGTGAGTGTTTCATTAAGTTATCCTTTATCACTATGAAGTTAGGTTATAATGCATGTGAAATGAACAAAATTAATTTGAATATACTTGAAATTGAATTAATTAACCCAAGACAAATTAATTAAACTTAAACTTTATTAATAAATTTAAAATTGGCTGTAGATTGAAAGAATTATTTAAAATTAGTTAGCTATCTGTCCATTAAGCATGTTACACTTTGAAAACTTACATAAATGAAATGAAAATAGAACATATTGCTAATACATTTGAGAATTTTTTTTCTTAAATTACTGAATTTAAGATTCATTAAATGTTATGGATTGTAAATCATGTTAATGAAGAAATAAGGGTATTAGTGAATCTTAATTTAACTGACATGGTATGAATGTATGTTCTGCGCAATGTTATATGAAGTCATTTTCTTCCTATATTAACATTGAATTATAAAACATTCAGTATGGATATAATTAAACATGTAAGTATGGAACTTCATCAACCCAGCTGAAATGGCCTTTTTCTTAGTTCAGGTAAGAACAATACATTATGTTTATACACTACTATTTCACTGAACTATATTTGAATAAATTGAACAATGAATCTGAACTTAATGAATGATTAGGTCTGGCATGGACTTTATGTGTGAACACTGATTTTGAAACTTAAAACATTATTAGAATTTAGAAATATCCAGCCAGGTATGGGACCATTATGTATGAAGCATGAACCCTCAACCAAATTGCCGGACACAGTTCACTTTTGGTTGGCTGGTTGGGTTGGAGTGGAATGTATAATTGAAAAATGAACATGATTAAATGAAAAATAAAATTCTATTGTTTAAGTTACA
>NW_027115678.1:20777-22025 GCF_000696795.3 Halyomorpha halys | reverse complement strand
TATATATATACATACGTAATAATAGGCATTATCATTGTACTTGTTTCTAAGAAACTAAATTAAAGGGTGATTTATGCATAATAAATAGAGTTGATTCCATAATATGTAAAAAATTTGTATTTTACTCTTTTTTTTCTACACAATCATCAAAATTGTACGTAAACTATAGAGACAAAAAATATAAAATAAAGTAGTTAAAATAAAATAAATACCATAAACATTGATTCGAGCACTATGGGAAATCTTTTCAACTGAATTCTTTGCTGTGCAGGTATATTCCCCACCATCTTCCTCCTTTATGCTTGATATATTTACATGACTGACGACATCATCATCAACAGTAACATACTGACCAACTAAAAACCTGTTGAGCAAGTTATTATTTGACTCCGAAATGTACTTCCATGTAATAATGATGTAAAAAACTGAAATCTCAATTATAAAATTCTATGGTTATCATAAAATAACCATTATGTCAATATCACTAATTTAAGTGATGAATAATATTAAAAAATAACTGCTAGTGATCAAATAGATATTCTATATTATTTTAAATTACTATTATATCAAATTTGAAGTTAGATTTCAGACGCGGCAGCGTATAAATATAAACAAATAATCTAATTTATTTATTTAAAAAAGTCAATGTTTGAGCTCTGCTTACAGATCATAATTTAATTGAGTATTACTTACAAACGAAGTTTACTAACATCCTATGAAAAATTGCTTACTAAAGGATAAATGAAGATTCAACACATAGCTTATAAGAATTTGTTTTTAAATAAATTTGAAGGTGAGGACATAATATTCATGATAGTAAATTACTTTTCATGATTCTAAATTATTTTCTTATTATATAGAGTATAGGGTAGTTAAGAATTTAAAAAATCAATATATATAATTGAATGTGAGGCTAAATTTCACTAATGAAAAAAGGATTTGGAAATGAATCAATGAATGAGAGCAATGAACCAATTTCTACTGCTTGTTTATTTACAACTATACTACTTCCTACAGATAGCCATTTTCCTAAAATCTGAAAATGGTAAAGATGCAAACCAAATCAGAACATTATATGTCAATTACGGAAATAGCTGAAGAAGAAAATAAAAGTTACTTACAATCGGTCTTTCGGTCTCATGGAGCATCTAGAAAACCGTTTATTTAATGATGTCCTCGGTGTTTCCAATGATCTATCTCCCTTAGTTCTTTTGTAGTCTAAAGAGAACAAAGTTTACATGAGACTCT
>NW_027115678.1:17627-20727 GCF_000696795.3 Halyomorpha halys | reverse complement strand
AATCCCGGTGACAATTGAAGGCCTCATGTGATCGGTTATCACTGAGAGTTCACTCTTTTAACTCTACTTGAGATAGTTCCGTAGAATCTTATTGCTCGATCTCTTTTTATTTAATGATTAACAATCTTACATTTTACATATTAACATATATACATTTACACAAGAGATCGTACTTTTTTAATTATAAACTTATATACAATTGTACAGCTTCTTAGACGCTTGTAGTGCTGGCCCCTATCGGGTTACCGCGGAACTACGTGTTCGCTCGCTGTTACAGTACCATGGTGTTCGTGGATGAAGATGGCGTAGATCCGAAACCAATGAAGGTCTCCGTAGGTGTTGGCTTATTGGACGTTGCATCGACATTAGTGGCTGCGCTGTCTTCTTCCTGGCGGTGGATCAGCGTGTGGTGCTTCTTACAGCACATCCGACATCGAAATTGCGAACGACATGTGGCCACCTCATGGCCCTTTCGAAGGCAATTCCAACATACCTTGAAGGTTCGGACGCGTTCAAATTACTGGGTAAGAGGGAGCTCAATAAAAGACACGCACTTGGAGATGATCTCCCTTGCATACAGGACATCTAACTTCTGAAGCCCCTTTGCGCTTCTCAGTTTGGTACTGAGTTGTTCGAACTGAGGCTGGAGTATCCTTGCGATTTCTGGAAGAGGGTGTGGAACATGCTGCGTGTAAGGATACGAACATATACTTCTGATTGGTTCCGCTAAAGCACCCTGATGGGTTAGGGTTGTCTGCGCCCTGTGACATGCGAATAGCGGTTTTCCTCTGCCGAACGAAGTCGATTACCATGTCCACCGTGGGGAACTCTTGGCTGGACCCCAGAGACAGTTCGAACTGTCTTCTGGTCTCTGGGTCCAATGCCCTTAATGCCAGAGTAGTGAGTAGGAAATCGGCGGTATCCTTAAGACGCAGAGCCCGTAGAGTATCGGTCAAAATCGATTATTTGATGAATAAGGACGTTGGCCTAGACGCGTGGGTTCTGAAACGTCTCCACTATACCCCTCCAGGCCAACTCATACGAATTTGATTCAACGGGAAACCTCGAAATCACGGCTCCAGCTTCACCCTTCAAGGCACCAACGAGGTAGTGGAACTTCTCGATTTTTGTTAAGGTCGGTTCTTCGTGTACTAGGGATACAAATGTATCGTGAAAGTGCGACCACTTCAAAAGATCACCAGAAAACGTAGGGATATGGATCCTGGGTAATTGTGGCTTCTGGGAGTAGGATCCACTTTGGCTGAACGTCGAGTAAGCGGGAAGGGTACTGTGTGATGAAGCTTTCCTTGCTTCGCGATGTTCCTTAATTGACAGAAGGGCACCACCAGCCTTCATTATTTCCTCCTTTAATGTGTCATAAAGCTGATACCAACAGTTGTCCGGAAACGTGTCATCTTCACCTATGGCGACAGTTAGCTCTTCACGTTCAGTCCAGGCTTCCCTAAACTCAGTCCAGAGCTGCTTTGCTTCGTTCAGTCCCACCTCGAACACTGCTGCATCAGCGTCGCTAAGGGTTGTGGTATCTATTTCCGCAATACCTAGTATGTGACGTTTTAAACCTCGCATCCGCCTCTCCAAGACAGTGGCGCGAGAAATCCTCTGTTCTGAAGTTATGATTTCGATTGCAATGGCGAAGAGTCCTCCAAGCAGAGGAAGAGAGAGAGAGAGAGAGATAGAAGGGGGAAATAATTAAGAAACGAAAGGTCGAAATGAATGAATAAAATATCAAGAAATTTGATAGCTAATAAGTGAGCAATATACACATTATGCCATGGGATAGAACTGAATAGCCGAATAATTGGACAGAAATACTGATGAAACGTCAGGAGAAGGAACAAGGTTGAGTGACGTCATCGAACGAAGAATGTGATGTTCAAGTTGTCGCATCTAGAAGACCAAGATGGTTCTACCTCTTTGTAATGGCGTAGTGCGCTGTGGCTTAGGTAATGGCTTGATCATTTATCTTACAATATGATAGAAGCTATTTTGTCCCTATTGGATATTCTCTCAATTGTGACAATTTTAGAAGGAATGTAGTGAATTACTGTGTATATTGTTGTACTATGCTGTGAATAAGAAATGAAACAAAACATATATGATTAAAGTGAATCAAGATATTAGGTACACCATTGTTTGTAACTTGTCTAACTTAAAGGCTTTACTTTAATTAACAACTTGTTAATTAAACTTATAAATGATTGCTATGGAACTAATGAAATAAAATTGTGAGAAATAGAAGTGAGTGTTTCATTAAGTTATCCTTTATCACTATGAAGTTAGGTTATAATGCATGTGAAATGAACAAAATTAATTTGAATATACTTGAAATTGAATTAATTAACCCAAGACAAATTAATTAAACTTAAACTTTATTAATAAATTTAAAATTGGCTGTAGATTGAAAGAATTATTTAAAATTAGTTAGCTATCTGTCCATTAAGCATGTTACACTTTGAAAACTTACATAAATGAAATGAAAATAGAACATATTGCTAATACATTTGAGAATTTTTTTTCTTAAATTACTGAATTTAAGATTCATTAAATGTTATGGATTGTAAATCATGTTAATGAAGAAATAAGGGTATTAGTGAATCTTAATTTAACTGACATGGTATGAATGTATGTTCTGCGCAATGTTATATGAAGTCATTTTCTTCCTATATTAACATTGAATTATAAAACATTCAGTATGGATATAATTAAACATGTAAGTATGGAACTTCATCAACCCAGCTGAAATGGCCTTTTTCTTAGTTCAGGTAAGAACAATACATTATGTTTATACACTACTATTTCACTGAACTATATTTGAATAAATTGAACAATGAATCTGAACTTAATGAATGATTAGGTCTGGCATGGACTTTATGTGTGAACACTGATTTTGAAACTTAAAACATTATTAGAATTTAGAAATATCCAGCCAGGTATGGGACCATTATGTATGAAGCATGAACCCTCAACCAAATTGCCGGACACAGTTCACTTTTGGTTGGCTGGTTGGGTTGGAGTGGAATGTATAATTGAAAAATGAACATGATTAAATGAAAAATAAAATTCTATTGTTTAAGTTACA
>NW_027115678.1:8562-13542 GCF_000696795.3 Halyomorpha halys | reverse complement strand
CCAATTCCATAAGTCACGTGGCCAATATGGCGGTGAACGAAAAGAAAAAGGTCTCAAGACCATCATAATAAAAATGGTGACGACTTAAAACAAAATGGCGGCCAGATAGACTCAGCCTCTACCAATATGGCGCTGAACGAAAAGAAACAGGACGCGAGACCCTCATAATGAAAGGATGGCGATCAAAAAAGAAAATGGCAGTCGGGTAAACCCATCCTTTGCCAGTTCCATAAGTCAAGGGGCCAATATGGCGGTGAACGAAAAGAAGAGGATCGCGAGATCCTCATAATAACATGCTGGTGATCAGAAAAACAAAATGGCGTCCGGGTAGACTAAGCCTCTGCCAAACCAGTAAGTCACGTGGACAATATGGTGGTGAACGAAAAGAAAAAGGCCAATATGGCGGTAAAGGAAAGGAAGAGGATCGCGAGACCCTCATAAGTAAAATGGTGGCGAACGAAAAGAAGAGGATAGGATAAATGGCGGCCGGGTACATTCAGCCTCTACTAAACCCGTAAGTCACGTGAGCAATATAGCGGTGAAGGAAAAGAAGATGATCGCGAGACCCCCCGTAAATAAAATGGTAACGATGAACGAAAAGAAAAAGGTCGCAAGACCGTCATAATAAAAATGGTGTAAAAAATAAGTATGGAAGTGAGTGTTTTTGCTATATGATTTTACTTTAACCTGTTAAACCTATATTTCATTTATTAACATTTAAAGTTTACTTTTTTTTACATTTTCGATTTTTCAATCATTATTACTTATTATCCAGCATTGTGGTAGATTATAATTTATGTCAATAAATACATTTAAAAACAAATATTAGAAGCAATTTTTATAACTTATTATTTCTAAATCCGATAATAATAAATTATTTATTGCAGTGGATAATTGTAACATACATAATTACATACATTTTGGTACTAGTTTAACGAAGCTTATTTAAATATATATACCGACTGGAATCTGGAATCGGGAATCCATCAAGTGACCACGTGAACTGGGGAGGTGGATTTCCATTTGCTACACATTTTAAGGAAATAGGTGGTCCTGGTTGCGTTGTCTGTTCTGAGAAAGAATATGTCAGTTCCGGAACAGCATCTGAAACACCATGAGTATTATCTCAAACAATACGAGTAGCATACAAATAATATTATACGAGTAGCATACATATATAATAAGAGTAGTAAACAAATGAAATAATACGAGTAGAATACAAATGATATAATACGAGTAGAATACAATGATATAATACGAGTAGCAAACAAATGTTATATTCCGAGTACCATAAAAATGATATAATGCGAGTAGCATAGAAATCATATAATACGAGTAGCATACATATATAATCAGAGTAGTATACAAATGATATAATACGAGTAGAATAAAAATGATATAATACGAGTAGAATACAAATGATATAATACGAGTAGAATGCAATGATATAATACGAGTTGCAAACAAATGGTATAATCCGAGTACCATTAAAATGATATAATCCGAGTAGCATAGAAATCATATAATACGAGTAGCACACAAATCATATAAACCTTGCCCTTGAGTCTCCGCCATTCGGTTCGGTTTTGGGCTGCTGCCTTCGAATTTCGGGCTCAGAAAAAACTGATCTATTTACGAAGCCTCAGCTGTATATATACATTCAGTCAGCTGTTCTACTCGATCAGCTGACATAGCCCTATCAGTTGACAGCAATTTTTTCCCTGACTTTAGCCCATATCTTCCTCCGTGCCATACAATTAACGGCGATATTACTCTCCTCAGTCGCTGTATCATGGTAATTCCTTCGACGTCCCCGCAGTCCAAAAATAATCTCAAAAAGAGAAAACCCCGTTACTGAGTGTATGGAATGATTGTATGCTGCGATCGCTCGTCCCATCTGTGGTTCTAGCCCCTTTTCTAACTGATATACCCGCAGGTATACTATAGGAGCCTTTCAATACCTCCTCGGCTCTTTGGATGACCTAGGGTGTTAAGGTGCTACACCACCTCCAAGATTTTCATCTCTATCCTGATGCTTGCGTTATCAAGGTTGACCAGGTACTGGAGCCGGACGTGGCAATGCCTAAGGCGATGGCGGCATACAATCATTCCGTACATACAGTTACCGGGTTTTCACCCCTAAGGATAACTTATACATAAGGAGTAGTCCAGAGCGAATGCAAAAAAAAAAAAAACGTTATAAGGATTGAGTCCAGTACCTCTGGGCCGAATTTATTTTTTAACAATGCAACCTTTATTCTATAATATATTACGTTGTAGTACCTTACAAGGTACGCTTTTCAAAAAATAAACAAACTTCATCTTTCGGTATTAGACATTTGAGTAAGTTACTTATTTTTTGATTTTCCGCAGTCAAAATATCAACGATATGATTCACAAGGAAAACATTAGGTTTGTCCACTGATACAAATAGCTTTTATGCACATTCCTCACAAGCTTACTATATTAAAATACAACAAATAAAAACGAAAAATAAATAAATTAATTAAAATAAAGATGTAAAAAATTTAAATAATAATTAATTTTTTTATTTTTCCTATTGCCACATTGATTATTTTGTAGCCAGATTTCATTTTGAAAAATTAGAGATCATTTCGTAGATCTGAAACTCGTTGCTTAGGTTAATAAAAGTTGGATTGCAAAATATATTCTGTGGTTTGAATATTTAGGTTAGATTTATATGTACAGGGTTTCCTGTAAGTGTTTAGCAATATAACAGAAAAAGACTCGGAAGTGAAATTCTAATAGATAAATAAGGGTTTTTATCACGAAATAAGTGTTTCATTGTTGTGTCCCTTTCTTTTCATTATTTCTCCAAGTAGAACAGACAAGTAACTTAGTTTGAAAAATATTTGTACTTCTAAAATTTATTCTAAAACGTTTCTAATTATAATAAATTTAAAGAATTATTTATTTATTCTTCTATAACTTATTTTTTGAAAGTAAGAATCAGACCATAGTTTTGGATAATTATAAAAAAAAATAAAACATCCAATATAAAATATTAAAATATTAAAAGCAAACAATAGGCTAAAATTTCACGATTCAGGAAATATTGATAGTAATTATTAATACTAATTAAATAGTTTAGAGTGCTACCAATGGGTAGTTTCTCTACACGCCTGTATCACTCCAATTTAACTTAGATCAGATTTACTAAATGTATTAAATAAATATTACAGCTTGTCCTGGACTCCGGCGTGATGGTAGGGGTAGGCCAGGTCCTAGCTTGCATGATGCTTAGGCTTGGGCGGCATTGCAGTCGCAACGTCTTCGGAGTCCGTGGAAAGGGGGGGCATCAGAAAATGAGAACCCCGACCCCGACTTTATATAAATTTAAAAAGCAACGACAAAAATCGGATTACTTAAATCCGACAACGGATAATACACAACAACCATGTTGCTAGAAAAAAGTTATGAGAAAAGCCCCGGAGAAGAATAGAAAAGGAAAAATACATGAGGGTGGCTCGGGAGATCGGGACGATCGTATATTGAAAGTTGGGGTCTAATAGGGGTAAAGAGATACAGCGATACGAGGGTCCATTCAGGGTGATAATTATAAGAGAACAAAATAGTGTAACAATAGAAAGTATCAGAGAACCTAACAATAGGAGAACTGTCCATATGGAAGAATTAGAACTTCTGGAAATGACAATACAAAAACTGTGTGTGAAAAAGTGTTCCCATACTAGATTAGACTACAGAAAATTCAGTTATTTATTCTATTTATTGTTTTAAGATTATTATTGATTTATGTACTATCTCATTTTTCATTCTATGTTTTTGATTTTTGTAAATATTTTCTTTTTCATTCTAGCTTGTTCATTTGCTGTATGAATTTTTTTTCTAAATTTTATTCTTAGGTTCAAATTATGTATTTAGCTCACATTTAATGGAGCTTGTGAGTTTTTATAATGATTTGTATATAGTATTTTTTTTTATTGTAAATAGTTTTTCATTATTGTTTTTATTTTCAATGTTATTATATTGTATAGTATTATTTTACGAGGATTTTTCTTAAACTGGGGGAAGAGATATATAAATGGATGTACTGAACCCAATAAAACCAGTATTTTACAGCAGTTCAAGCGTGTCACATCTTATTCATTCTTCTCTTTTTTAACATTTTGCTTTCACCGATACTTAAGTTATATAACTTATGCGTTGTCGGAAGAGAAACACTAAAAAAAGTAAGAAATCGGGCAGAGTAACAATATGCAAGACTACTGAAATAACACTGTTTTATTCTTTCTCTTAATACGTCTTATATACATTTTGGTTGTTTATTTACGTGGGTAGGGAGTATTAAGGCGGACACTACGCCTTGTCGTATTATAACTCCCCCCTACTAGTTTATGGCATAATGTTCGTAAAATACAAAAAGAAACTGAAGAAGAAAAAGAACCTCGAAGGGAGAAAAATCTGTAACTGCTGATTATATTCCGCGATCTATCTGTTCATCGCGTCGTCGGGCTCTAGCCCCTTATCCAGCTGATTGACAAGCAAGTGGTCGCTCAATGTGTTGTGAAGTCACCTCTTGCACGGTTCATTTTAAACCCCTCCAGGTAAACATATCTACCTGCAGGTCGAATAATGGGATGTCCACCGTTAGGGTTTCCTCCTGTATTGTTTTCGGGGGGTGTCGGTCATATTTGGTATTCAAACAGACCACGCAACTCCCTGTAATCTCGTCTTTGTCCGTGCATAACAAAAAAAGAGCCTCGAAGGGAGAAAAATCTGTAACCGCGTGGATGGAGTGATTATATTCCGCGATCTATCTGTTCATCGCGTCGTCGGGCTCTAGCCCCTTATCCAGCTGTAGACAAGCAAGTGGTCGTTCAATGTGTTGTGAAGTCACCTCTTGCACGGTTCATTTTAAACCCCACCAAAATATTTCCGCTGCTGAGGGTGCATCGTCTCTATGATTTCTCTATGAGTTGTTTTACCCAGGTGGTAGGC
>NW_027115678.1:0-7807 GCF_000696795.3 Halyomorpha halys | reverse complement strand
GCAACGGACGAATGTTCTGTCCACCCCCAATTGATCTGTCTGCCAAAGGAGTTTAATCTTTTCCCATACCACGGCATTCCCAACGTACTGGTGATATGTCTTACCCGGCTTCGACGTGCCCATGAGTGCCCTACAGATCTGGTTAATAAATCACACCCCACGATAGCTTGATATTCCCGAGGCATTTATCTTCTATGTGAACCCGCAAGTCACCCCCCACTTACTTAGGTCAATGTCCGCTTCCCCTCTCACACTACAGGGCCCACCGAGAGTGATTAGTTGACATGTACATACCTGGAGTGTCCTCTCTTCGTTGGTTAACCTCCTAAAGCATCCCTACTGAGGTTGGTGTGGGAACTGATGATGATAGGCAGACTGCTGTATTCTCCCTTCACGTTGGATCTTACCAACGTGCGGTCGCCCCTCTGCTGCTACCCTCCTCAGATCTCCTTGTTTAACCTTCCTCTTTCGCCGGTTCTCTGCCACCTGGTCCTAGGTTTCTTGTCCTGTTTCTTCATTTCCTCTTCTGGTTCTGTCATTAACGCTTCTGAAGACTCTGACGACTCACTAGATGATTCGTCTGATCTGGACAGCCCGCGTTTTCTTCTGGCTCTCTGGACGTTCATCTCCATAAGTTCTCTCTGGTCCACCTCCTTCCTCTGCTAGATGTATCGGCAATGTTTTTCGATGTGCCCTTCATCACCGAACTTGAAGCATTGCGTACGGGGGCACCGGGCCACTAGTTGACCCGTTCTTCCACAGCCATGACATCTTCTATCCTCCTTCCGACCACCATTTCTCGGTTTGGCCTGGTTCGTTTTTCTATCTGCCATGCCTCTATCTCTACCTATTTCGCTCTGCTCCCTCCCTCTCCACGATGTGTCGATGTTTCTGGGGCGGGTGCAGGTTACTCTATTCCACCCTGAGTCGTCTATCTTCATTCTAGAATCCTCCTCTCGTGCGCTGGTATCCACCATCTCCTGCGAACATTCGGCAAAAGTGCGTTTCCGCGGTAAGCCTTCCTTTTTGTTCGTCTCCTTGGCCAACTGAATCTTCGAGATTGATCCCAGGAAGCTCATTCTTCAATTCACTATCTCCGTGCTTAATTATTCCCTCAACTTCTCTGTAATCAAATTGTACTGGGCAAGTAAATGTCCCCGCATACTGACCATTGGTCTGTGTAGGTCGTTTCCTCTCTCGAACCAAGTGGATATATCCTCTTCCGGAGTACATCTGCCCCCTCCGTAAGCCTTCTTTAATCTCTCACTTACCGTTGGCCACGATGTCTACTCGTCCACCTGGATCTTATTTAAAACGCTTCTCTTGACCCGGCAGATGAGAGCTGCTTTCAATGAAATGGCATCGGCTCGTTCCAATAAGTTATCCGCAACCTTCGCCTCCAGCCTTTCTATAATCCGATCGCCTTTGATGAAATGGTTCAGCTCGCCTATTTCCCCAGTAAACCGCTCCAGGTCCGAAATGGCCTTTCTTAAGTCCTGCGATGTCGCTGCCTTTACCTTCATCATTACTAAAGCGCTCACATGAGCCGCCGCTAAAGTTGTAGTTGATAGATGTTGCAATTCCGGGGCCTTGGGGCCCGCTGGGGCTGCGGCCTCATCCTGCACCATGGGGGAATATATATATTTTTGAATCTATTTATATCAATAGTTTTGTGCAATATACCTACCCAACTTATACATTTTTGAATGTATTTACTACCATGATTACCTTAATAGAAAAAAAGATTTTGCAATAATCCCTCTTTTCTGAAAGCTTGAAATAACTTTAGATTAGTGGAAATCAACTGAGGAGAGTAGGCCTTGTGGACTTACCGATTATCGCCAATTCTTTACAATACTCACGAATCATTCTTCAGTTTTCAAGAGAATCTCTAAATGGAATGGTCAAATAAATAACTGATTGAACTAATTTGTTTAGATCGAAAACTTCCGTTGTGGGCCTGCCTGAATAAACATACTGAAGGTTTTAACCAACGAGAGCATGCAATTTTTAAGAAACGGAAATAAACCATATAGCACTACTGAGACAGAGGTAGTTTTATTTTTATTAATGTTTACAAAGAATATTAGGTACCCAGTGCTTGAAAAAAAAATTACAACAATTGTTTCAGGATAATAATCATGTTAAAGTAGTCTTACCTGGGCTCCTAACAAAAGAAGATCTACATATCTTAATATTAGGGTAATAGTGACTCATGCTGCTGACACGTAGCTAGTCTGGGGTCTCATGCAAAATTACTTGATGTAATCGATATAAAATAATATATTTAACTTACCACCAAGCTGAAGTTCTGCTACAGCTTGTGCCATATCCCATTCATTATAGGCAAAACACTGATACATACCTTCATCATCTTTAATGATAGGAGAGATGTTAAGTCCATTAGGGTTAGTAGTGAGATTATACCTTAAAGTAAAACATCAAACATCAATTTGCTATTATTATTACTATATCGTTGGGTGTGATTTATGATGGTGATTATAATATCTCTGATATTATATATTATATCAATATCGATAATATTATCTTAATTCACTTAATCAACTTCTATTAATAAGAGCAAATACCTTTTATTAAGTGCTAATGGCTGTCCATTTCTAAACCATGAAGTACGGCTTATAGGAAATCCAGTAGGGGTACAAACTAAACTAGCCTCTTTCCCCATATCCACAACTACGTTTGGAGGGTGTATATGCACAGTTAATGGAGCTAGAATAATAAAATATTTTTAATGATTAGACAAAATAAATAAATATTATTTTAAATATGATTAGTAGCTTCACATGAAATTTATTAAGATCAGAATCAAGTAACTCTTGAATCATAAATACAAAGAGTGAAAACTCGAACCTAAACATGATTTGACCTCTACAATGTAGGACCTGTACGATGTAGGATTTGAAATAGTAATATTAACGAATGCAACATTGCAAGTATTAAGGAAAT
The DNA here is from genome assembly GCF_000696795.3 of Halyomorpha halys. Classification (NCBI taxonomy): domain Eukaryota; kingdom Metazoa; phylum Arthropoda; class Insecta; order Hemiptera; family Pentatomidae; genus Halyomorpha; species Halyomorpha halys. The sequence continues at coordinate 4,840 of NW_027115678.1, read as the reverse complement.
AATTCATTGTAGAATATGACAGAAGTAAATAATTGTGTTACTTTGAGTCTGTAGCTTTTAAAAAACACACAAATTCTTAGTTCCATTGTATGGATGATAAATTAATACTAAAAAGAATACAGACGTATCTTCGAGAGAAAAGTTCTAAGCTGAATAAATGACCCTGCAAAGACTCGGTTTTGGAAAAACATAGATAATAGGGTACTTATTGAAACAGCAGGGTATATGGTAGGGAGGGGATATCGGAAGAAAAATATCTGTATCGATATCAATATTATATCGGCACAAAAATATCGATATTAAAATATAGAAAATTAAAAAATTTAAGCAATAATTATTATAAAATGGTAATATAGCATATCATAGGAAGACTTATTTAATATCATACCTAATGAAAACATATAAACAAGTCTTAATAACGATAAAACAAAGCAACACCACAAAAACCATAACATAAACAAATTTATGAACTCAAATATATTTATATAAATTGTTTTCAGAAAAAAATGCGAGAAACATCAATATTAAAATATTCTCCGATTTAAATTATGGATATTACCAAATGATACACAATTCGAATATCGACATCCTACAAAAATTCCAATAATTTTGTTCACTATATACCCGAAGTTCAGAGTACTATTCCACCTTTAAGTCTCTCTGAAACCTTACCCAAACATCCTTACGCCGCGCCAAGGAGCAGTACTTTCACAACATCCTATCCCAAGCACCTGATCCTAAATCTAAATGGAAAATCCTTAAGAACCTCTCCGTTATCATTCCTAAATCCTGTCCATACTACCCAGTTGATCCAGACGAGCTTAATACTTTTTTTGTTGCTCCTCCTCCTTCAACAACCTCATGCGAATTTTAATCTCTTCACATCCCTGAAATCCCATTTGATCCCAATAACTTTTATTTCCTAAATGTTCCTCCAGATGATTTAATCTCAGCAGTCCTCAAGTCCAGAACTAACGATAACGGCCTAGACAATGTTCCTGTAAAGATCATCAAACTTTGTCTCCCTGCCATTATTCCTGCCTTCCTACACATTTATAACTTCTCCCTTCAAAATTCCGTTTTTCCCAAAGCCTGGAAGAAAGTCCTCGTCCGACCATTGAACAAAGTTCCTTCTCCTTCTTCAGTTTCCGACTTTAGGCCAATATCCATTCTATCCAATTTAGTAAAGCCACTAGAAAGATTAGTCCACTCCCAACTTAATAATTTTCTCGAGCAAAAAGCTCTCCTTAATCCTTTCCAATCCGGTTTTCGCTCCCAACATTCCACACAATCCGCTTTATTGAAAATTTCCCAAGACCTCCAATCTGCTATAGACAATCATCAAATAACAATTTTAGTTCTTTATAAGGCTTTTGACACAGTTAGCCATAAGATCCTCCTTAATAAACTTCAAAACCTTTCTATGTCAAATAGTGTCGTAAAGTGGTTCCCCTCCTTCCTGTCCTATCGTTCCCAAACAGTCGTCATTCCGAACAAACCTCTTTCCTCTCCCCTGCTTCTGTCACAAGGTGTACCTCAGGGCTCCTCACTTTCACCAACCCTTTTCTCCATTTATATCAATGATCTTCCTGATTACATTTACCACGCACAGTACCACCTATACGCAGACGATCTCCAAATCTATCTGTCCTTCCATCCTATTCAATTATATATAGTCAACCATTATTGGTTCCAAGCGCCTCCTTCATACTCTCCCTTACTGTCCTCTACTATTCCTTAACAACCAACCGATTCACTTCTATCCTACAATAAAAATCCTTGGTGTCACCTTTGATCAACACCTCTCCTGGAATAACCATATTTCCCAAATCACACGAAAATCCATAACTGTACTCAAACAATTCCTAAAATTCCGTAATTCCATTCCTCCGAACACTCGTCAGCTCCTAGTATCCTCTCTCGTCTTCCCCCACTTCGACTATGGATCCTTGGTGTATGGAGGGCTATCTGCAGGACTAGAGTTGAGATTGAAGAGACTCATGAGTTGCTTTGTAAGATGTATCTTTGGGTTCCCTAGGCGCTCTCAGGTCTCCTGCTGGTATTCCGAGTTGAAGTGGCTCTATCCAACCTCCCGAAGGCAATACCTCCTTGGTGTTTTTCTATTCCAAGTTCTTAACAAAAAAATCAAAAAACCTACCTATATCCTAGATCTCCTCACTCTTCGTTCATCCATTCACTCATTAAACACCAGATCCCATCCGAATGATTTATATATGGCTTCCTATAGAACCTCCTTCTTTAGCAAATCCTTCGTCATACGTGCAACCTCCCTCTGGAATTCTCTTCCCATCTCCATTCGCCAGTCCTCATCCATTCTCTCCTTTAAACAACACCTATTCCTTCATTTATTGAATAACCAAACCTCCACATCTTTGTAATCAAATAAATAGGCATGTATTGATTAACATTATAAACAGTAGTAAAGCCAATATACCAATGTAATTTCATTCTACTATCTGAAAATTTGTAAACGCTCGCCAGATAAAAATCTCACTATATGAACCATGTATTTATTCTTAGGGGACATATGTCCCAGAATAAAGTTATTTTTTCATTCATTCATTCATTCATTATATATTTCAAACTTTAGTAGCGATAATCAAACAAAATATCAATATTTTATAGACATTCTTATTAATATCGATATGGAAGTTTAGCAACGATATTCCAATATTATTTTAATGCAATATAGATATTTTGTTTAAAAATACTAGATAATTATACGTAAAATTTAAAAATGAAAAATCGATAATTTGTTTCATATATTTCATACCTATTTCAATATTTTTCGAGATACATATTAATATTGATAGTTTAGTAACGATATTTCGCTTAAAATGACTAGAAAATTTTATGGGGAGCTTCAAAATAAAATATCGATATTATGTGATCGATAAAATAGCGATAATCCAACAAAATATAAATATTTTATTGTTATTCTAATTAATCTCAATATAAAAGTTTAGTACGATATTCCCATATTATTTTATCACAATTTTATTTTTCTTAATATATGAGATATTTTGTTTAAAAAATTTAGACAATTTTATGGAGTGCTTTGGAATAAAATATCGATAATCTGTTTCAATATGTCATACATATTTCGATATTTAACATTCTTAATTATATCATTATCGAAGTTTAGTAACGATAATATTATACAGGGTGATTTAGGGTTAAGAAACCAAACTGAAAATATGAACTACGGACCTCAACGTTTTTAAAATTTAAAATCATTAATATTTAACGGCATATTTAAGTATAATGGGGCTATATATAACTATATAGGCAGTTATTTAGGGTTCCAATGGGGGGAACGTTGTCAATATCAATGGCTGGATTAATCATGAATGATTTATTTTCAAAATCAGGAATAAAAGTCAAAATAATTTTTAAATATGTTGATGATATTTTTTGTATTATGAAAAAATTTGATATAAATAAATTTTTTGAAGAATTAAATAGTCACCATGACAGATTACAGTTCACAATCGAATTAGAAAAGGAAGAAAAACTAAGATTTGTGGATATGATGGTAATACGACAAGGAAAGGATATAATAACAGAATGGACAAAGAAGGAAACAAGTAGTAATTTGATATTAAATTACTATTCTTGCCATCCATTTCAGATGAAATTCAATGTAATTAATAATTATGTTAACAAGACTATAAGAATAACGGATGCTAGTAGGCTGAATAGAGTGAAAAATATGATATTTAAAATATTTTTGGATAATTTTTACCCCAGAAAATTAGTTTATTAAATTTGGGATATAAAACTTAAAAAATGCAAAGATAGAATGGAAAATAAAATAACAAATAGTAAAGCAATTATTAAGAAATATTATGGATTATATTATATAAAAGGTTTATCGGAAGATATCCAGAGGTCATTTATAGATTATGATCTGGAAGAATACTCATTATGTTATAGACCTAACAATAAAATTAAAAAGTATTATAGCAATGTAAAGGACAAAATTGAAATAAAAAGTCAATCGGGATTAATATATAAAATTCCATGTTTAAATTGTCCAGCAATCTATATAGGTGAAACTAAGCAAATGTTGGGGGATAGAATATATCAACACAATAAAACAGCACTTGTACAACATACAGCCAAAAATCAACATAATTTTGATTTTGATAACACCATAATTTTACATAAAGAAAACAATTTGTACAAAAGAAAAATACTTGAGTCAATTTATATATCAGAGAACATCAATTATATAGTGAATAATGCTGTTGTTATAAGTGTTAAAAATGAAGATATAATATAAGCTGTTAAATATTTAGATGTCCTTGAGGATGGGTAGAATGGCCGAAACGTTGGACTGGTGAAAAATAAAAGTGTTGAGACAAAAATGGATACGAATTTTTGATTTATTTAATAAATTAATAAGAATGTTAAATATCGAAATGGATAAGAAAATATTTAAACATAATGTCGTTATTTAATTTGGAAACTTTCTATGCATGTGAAATATCGGTATTTCAATTAAATAATATTGGAATATCGTTACCAAAATAGTAATCGATATTAATTTAATAGGAAAGTCGAATATAGAAACTGTTTGCGGCTTTAGCGCACATGCTCAGCCTCCACTGACTCAATACCAGTGATGCAGCGAAAGGGATGCGCTGGGATCTTTTGAGCTCTGCTCTACCCCACACACGTGGGTTAATATTGTATATTAGAATGTAAATGTGACTAGAGACTATATTATATTATCATTATGTTATTTTATTTATTTATTTTTCATACAGATAGTTTGATTATGTTCATTTTCTTTATTCTTATGTTTGTATATATT
>NW_027115677.1:17741-23229 GCF_000696795.3 Halyomorpha halys | reverse complement strand
ACTCCTTCCTTAACCATACAGTTTATCTCCTCCATCTCATCTCCAGCTCCATCGCTATTCTCCAGTCCTTCACGACTGTCTGGGTCCTGTCCAGATCCGTATCCTCCAAACTAAAGTAAGCAGAATTCTTAGGTAAACAGTTAAGGTAAAGATGTCAGATATTATACTGTTTGCATTAAAAAGCGACTGTCAAGCATTATATTGAAAAAAAAAATCATTCCAAATTTCGATATAATTATCCAAGCAAGACAAAACACATCTCAAAAAAAGGCTTTATGGTGTTCCCCCACCTTCAACCTTTCGGGCATCTTATCAAACAAGACAATAAATCGACAGTAAACTTCCTCAGTAATCGATTCACTAGGTTCTAACAGGGAGGTTGCTATAGCCCTACTCTCATTCTAAGCAAAAATGAGGCTAATGGCTGGTGAGTAGACCACGCCTCTTGAAGGCAACTTAACGTTGAAGTTAATAGGGATTTTGCACATTAATGTAGTTATCTGTTAGACCCTTCATGTAATCGCAAATATAAAGAGAATAGAAGTTGTATATGTTATTTCGGATAATTTAGTATATCTATAATGAAAATCTATAAAGCCATTCTCGAGAAATTTGTTCTTTTTGTAGTTTCTTTTTCTGTTCAGACTCATTTCAATATGGATGTTAAGGATCCCAAAATATATTTACTCCTTACTACTAAAAGTAAGGAGTGAATTAACTTGATCAATTTTTTCCAGGAACAGTTAATAAACAATTAATTCATTTTTAGAAAAAAGCATTAAAACATAAAGTTTGATACAAATAAATAATTTTTTACGATATAATAGAGAAAAGATCCAATAATTTTGACGTTTTCGATCATAACTCGCTCCCTGTTCATCCGATCTTCTTCATTCTTGCGGCATTCTTTGCAGCATTAATTTTCTACAAAAAACACTTCATAGGACATTTCTAAAATGCATTATATAAGAGAAAAAAATAATATCCACGTTTTCGATCATAACTTGCTCCCTGCACATCCGATCTTCTTCATTCTTGCGGCATTCGTTGCAGCATTAAATTTTCTACAAAAAAAACTCTGCATTAGACATTTCTAGAATGCATTCTATAAGAGAAAAAAATAATTTGCACGTTTTCGATCATAACTCGCTCTCTTTTCATCCGATCTTCTTCATTCTTGCGGCATTCGTTGCAGCATTAAATTTTCTACAAAAAAACTCAGCATTAGACATTTCTAGAATGCAATCTATAAGAGAAAAAAATAATTTGCACGTTTTCGACCATAACTCGCTCCTTTTCATCCGATCTTCTTCATTCTTGCGGCATTCGTTGCAGCATTAAATTTTCTACAAAAAAAAATCTGCATTAGACATTTCTAGAATGCAATCTATAAGAGAAAAAAATAATTTGCACGTTTTCGATCATAGCTCGCTCCCAGTTCATCCCATCTTCTTCATTCTTGCGGCATTCGTTGCAGCATTAATTTTTCTACAAACAACACCCCATTGGACATTTCTAGAATGCGTTATTAAAGAGAACAAAATAATTTGGGCGTTTTCGATCATAACTCGCTCCCAGTTCATGCGATTCTTAAAATAAAAAAAAAATTAAACATTATTTTTTAGAATATTTACTGTTTACAACTAAAAAGTGATTGAGAATTAATAATAGTTTCAAAAAATAATATTAACAACGTAAGCATATTTTGAGTAATTCTCAACTTTTTTTTTTTTATGCCCCTACCTAGGCATTTCTAGCATAGAGGTAATTTTATAACCCTGTAATTATATAAACAATGAAAATGTTAATGACAGATATTCTGCTGTTTTGGGTAAATCAATCATCTTACCTTCCGTTTGTTATGTGCTTTTTTTAAAATTTATATAATCTCTCATCGGCCTGGTGGGCCGTACATTGTTGGAATAACAGTTCATTTTTTCTTTAACACTTTATGGGAGGATATAGTATCGTAAGAAAGACACTCCTAGCTATATACAACGGTATAAATAAAATAAATAATTCGTAATGATTATAATTAAGTGCTAGCATCTAGCAGAGACAATGTTTTCATCTGGTTGGTGTTTATTTTTCTTTCTCAGTTAATGTGATATTTCCTATCATTGTTCTACATTAAATGCCCTAGTAATACCTGATTTGGGAAAACTTTAGTTCGAGGAGCAATAAACAAAAAACTTATTTGTGTCGACGTTTCGACCCTAATTTCAGGCCTTCATCATGGATGCTCCAGCAGGGTCCAGTTCTGACCATGATTGTCACTCTAGTCCAGCTATTTCTACCTGCGCCCTGCCGGACTTTTGTGGTGGGCCCATCTCCTGTTACTTTATTTTAAACTATTTTAAATTTCGCGCCCATTAGAAAAATTAAGATTATGCTGATAGTACAAGAGCCGGGAAGAAAAAACAAGGTAGTCATTCCACCCCAATTTTTGGTTACTTTAATGAAAACTATGTATAATTACTAGTCAAAATTGATCAGTCTGCCAAGTATAGGTAGGGGGAATAAAAAATGGCGGCTGTTTCAAAATGTTAAAAATAATTAATTTTTCAATTGGAGCTCTATATCTTAAAAACTATCAACAGCATTAGAAAACCTAAGAAAACATCATTTAAAGGAGAGTAAATTGGCTAAAATATAAACCCAAATAGAGCTATTTACCTTCGATAATTCTCGAAATATAGTTTTTTAAAAAGCTAATTTCTTTAAAATGTACTGAAAGATTGGTAGTTAATTTATATTGAGAAATCTATATCTCAGCAACTATGTGACGTACAGGTGTCTATTAGCCCTCAAATTAAAGCTAGTTTAATGGACTATAAAGTAGTCTATGACCTTTACCTTCGTAGGACTGGTAGTTTTCATGAAATATGCTCAAATAAATTGATTTATAATTGTTCGGACAGTAAGTTTATAATATAACTTTGTTTCAGAAACCATAAGACGTACAGATGTCAGCACTCAAATTAAAGCTAGTTAAATTTACAATAAAATAGTTAATAATATTTATCTTTATATGAGTAGTAGTTTTATGATATTTGGCAAAACAAAAAACAAAATGTTAATTTCTAGGTGATCGTATAAAATGTTGGATTTTTAAAAAATAAATCTCTAGATCCATATGACGCAGATATGTCTGCCAACACTCAAAATAAAGGAAATTTAAGTTACTATAAAGTAGGTTATGAAACTTATCTTCGTAGGGGTAGTAGTTTTTATGATATTCACATATGAATATGAATTTGGCAAATGAAAATTTGTCATAACAACTATAAATCAATTTATTTTAGCAAATACCATGTAAACTATTACTCCTACGCAGATAAACATCTTAAACTACTTTATAGCTGATTAAACTAGCTTTAATTTGAGTGCTAATAGATATCTGTACATCAAATGGTTTTTGAGTTATAAATTTTTCAAAATAAATTCACTAACTACCGATCTTTCAGTAGGTCCCATACAACATTTTTATGAAATGTTTCATTTTAAAAAGCTATATCTCGAAAACTATTTATAGTAAATAACTCTATTACAGCTTTTTTTTATATTTTAGCAAATTTACTCTTCTTTAAATGACGCTCTCTTAGGTTTTCTTGTGTTGTTTCTACTTTTTAAGACATAGAGCTCCGAATGAAAAATTAGTTTTTTTTATCGCTTTGAAATAGCCGTCATTTTTTATACCCCCTACCTATAATTAGCAGACTCATCAATTTTGACTATTAATTATATATAGTTTTCATTAAAGTAATAAAAAATTGGGATGAAATAACTGCCTTTTTTTCCTCTTGGGCTCTTGTAGTATATTATTGAAACGGTAATTTCCGTAATATACGGTGATTTAATCATTTATTTTTTAATTTACAGCATACTTCATATTGTATCACGGCAACACGTCATTTCAATATTTTCGGAAAACGACAAATCAAGTGTTTGGATTTGCGATCTGTTGTATTGGGCGATTTTAGGTCCGTATTGATCGAGCAAGATCCATTTTCTATCATTACTTATGTACCGAGAAAGAATATTAGAAAGCAAATATGAATAAGTAAAATTTTAACCAATAATAAACTATAATATTTAAATTTATATATTTTAAATTATTTTACCAATTCAATAAATGGAGTTGATACTAAACCAGGTCAATAAATGAATATGATCCAAACGCTTTTCATTACAATAAATAGTTTATTAATTTTGAATTCGATTTTTTATTAATAAACAATTTCAATTAAACTACTGCTTTTGATCACATAAGCTGCAACGGTTTTGAAACGTCAGAACAAACAAATGTTAAAATATACGCGATGAATCCGTTTATAGTTGTTTAATTCACTTTGTAACAATCGCGAAAACCTACCGAAATCATAAACTTTTTTTTTATTAATTTATTTTTCCGCCCCGCGACACCATGACTAACATATATTTGTGGCCCCAACGAAAAAAAAGTTGAGTACCACTGCCCTAGTCAGTAAACCAGCTGGAGTATCCCCGATGAAGGTCAGAAATTCAGGTCAAAACGTAAGCACAAAGAAATAATTTTTTGTTTATTTGTGTATGTTTGCTGACCGCACCCCGACCGTCTTCACCTTAATATACGGTCAAATTATAACACCTTATTTTAGTTTTTTACTGATATTTGGATCTAAAGACTTTGTTTTTGTAATTATGTCTTTATTAAATTGTCGGGTCACTTTTCTCCGTTTTCCTTTTAATTATGTGAATTGTAAAGTTAGATTTCATTGCTTGAAGAATGGTGCCAAAACTGGAGGATTAAAATTAATTCCAATAAATCACAACAAATCACATTTACCCTTCTACGTAAACCTCTCATGACCTCTTGCCCTACAGTATCCTTTAATAATACCCCACTTATTGCTGTCGAACAGATCCGTTACTTAGAACTACATCTCGACAAACGACTGACATGGAATCCTCATACAAGACTAAAAAGACAAGAAACTGCTCGTCGATTCAACATTTACTAGACAAACGGTCTAAATTGCTAATCCATTACAAAAGACTGATCTACATGACTATTATAAGGCCTATCTGGACATACCGAATTGAGATACACTAAATCATCTAATTCCTCCCGAATCCAATACTTACAGTCCAAAATCCTTAATGCTCCTTTGTCACAAATCAAGTCAACCATCAGGACCTCGATGTTCCATATGTTGCCGATTTGGCCAGAACCAGATACCATTCCTTCCATGATAAACTTCTTAACCACTCAAATCCACTTTTTTCTAACCTGGCCTCTCCTCCATTACCTAATAATCCTCCTAGGCGTCTGAAAAGAAGATTGCCTCAGGATCTTCTCCTCTAGAAATGTTACTGGAGTTCTATCATTGGGTAGATTCTCCACATGTTTGTATCATGTCACTATGTCACCTAAAGCAATTTTACTTGTTGTATATATGTGTATACAGTTGTAAATAACAATAAATAAATAATTAAAAAAAAAAAA
>NW_027115677.1:9552-17691 GCF_000696795.3 Halyomorpha halys | reverse complement strand
ACTTATTCCTGTCGAACAGATCCGTTACTTAGGACTACATCTCGACAAACGACTGACATGGAATCCTCATACAAGACTAAAAAGACAAGAAAGTGCTCCTCGATTCCGACTATTACAACATTTACTAGACAAATCCAATCCTTACAGTCCAAAATCCTTCGTAAAATCCTTAATGCTCCTTACTTTGTCACAAATCAAGTCAGGTCCTCAATGTTCCATATGTTGCCGATTTGGCCAGAACCAGATACCATTCCTTCCATGATAAACTTCCCGACCACTCAAATCCACTTGTTTCTAACCTGGCTTCTCCTTCACTGCCTAATAATCCTCCTAGGCGTCTGAAAAGAAGATGGCTTCGAGATCTTAAATCTGAGAAATGTTATTGGAGTTCTATCAGTGGGTAGATTCTCCACATGTTTGTATCAGGTCACTATGTAACCTACAGCAAATTTACTTGTTGTATATTATTGTTGTGTATACAGTTGTAAATAACAATAAATAAATAATTTTAAAAAAAATTTTAATAAAAAAATAAGATTCCATTTTTAATTCTTTTGAATAATGAACTGTAGGATTCCTAATGCTGGATGGATATGGTAATGATAAACCGCAGCAATAAAACAATAAAGCAATCAAGAAACGGAAATGCCAATCAAACCCGACCCTCTCTAGCTATCAAATGAAGTCGTAGCAATTCACGGCGGCTACAGTCCATTTCCTGAAGCGAGCTACACTGACAGCCTATTCAAGTTCGACTCCCGCCCCGTGATAAATGGAACTTATTGAAGAAAGGGCCAACTGTTGAGTATTGTTTCCGAGGAGTCAACGGCAGGCCTTGGGTTTTGGATCGAACTGGAGGAAAGCTTGTAAACAAAACAGAACTTTCTCCGTTGTTTATATTTGATATAAAAACTAGAAAAATATCAAAAGAGTGTACAAAAAAATTGAATATTGTGTTAACCCGGCAGGAGTGTCCTACTTTTTTATCCTTATACCGTGAGCATTCATCTCATAGTAGACGATTTGTACTGTTTTCTTTATATAATTGGATATGATGACAAAAATCTTTAAGATTACTTTCAATGCAATTTGAAACTTAAATTTTAAATTGTAGCTCTTTCATCAGGGGCTGAAGAATCTAGAATTCGCAAAATATCAAAGATTTTCTGGTGAGCGAAATGCTCAAATGAGAGAGAAAAATGTGTGACGTTAGCAGTGTAGTAGTGATAGTACAAGAGCAAAAGAGGAGAAAAAAGGCAGTTATCTCACCCCAACGTTTGATTACTTTAATGAAAACTATGTATAATTAATAGTCAACATTGAAGAGTCTGCCAAGTATAGGTAGGGGGAATAAAAAATGGCGGCTGTTTCAAAGCGATAATAAAAACTAATTTTTCGTTCGAAGCTCTATATCTTAAAAAGTAGGAACAATACAAGAAAACCTAAGAGTACATAATTTAAAGAAATGTAAGTTTGCTAAAATATGAGCCCTAATAGGGTTATTTACGTTAAATAGTTTTGGAGATATAGCTTTTTAAAAAGCAACATTTCATAAAAATGTTGTATGGGACGTATTAAAACATCAGTAGTTAGTGAATTTATTTTGAAAAATTCATATCTCAAAATCATTTGACGTACAGATGTCTATTAGCTAAAACCTACTAATGTAGGTTATGATGTTTATCTTCTTAGGAGCAATAGTTTACATGAAATTTGCTAAAATAAGTTGATTTATAGTTGTTTGGACAAATTTTCATTTGCCAAATTTATATTCATGTGTGAATATCATAAAAACTACTACCCCTACGAAGATAAGTATCATAAACTACTTTATAGTACGTTAAATTTCCTTTATTTTGAGTGTTGGCAGACATATGTGCGTCTTATGGATCTAGAGATATATTTTTTCAAATATCCAAAATTTTATACGAACAACTAGAAATTAACATTTTGTGAGTTTATTTTGTCAAATATCATAAAACCTACTAGTCCTACAAAGATAAACATAATTGACTATTTTGTACTAAATTTAACGAGCTGGCGGCTAATTCAAAACGTTAAAAATAATTTAGTTTTTATTCGGAGATCTATATCTTTACAACTACTAACAATAATAAAAAATCTAAGAGAGCATCATTTAAAGTAGAGTAAATTTGCTAAAATGTAAGCCCTAATAGAGCTATTTACGTTCAATAGTTCTCGAGATGTAGCACTTAAACAGCAAAATAGGACGTTCTGAAATATCAGTAGTTAGTTAATTTACTTTAAAAAGTCTATATCTCAGGAACTATAGATGTCTATTAGCACTCAAATTAAAGTTAGTTTAATGAGCTATAAAATAGTTTATTACGTTTATATTCATAGGAGTAGTAGTTTTCATGAAATTTGCTAAAATAAATTGATTTACAGTTGATCGGAAAAATTTTCATTTGCCAAATTTATATTCATATGTAGAATATCATAAAACCCTAAGGTTTTGAGGTATATTTTTTCAAAAATCTAACAGTTCATACAAACAACTAGAAATCAACATTTTGTGAATTTATTTTGTCAAATATCATAAAACCTACAACTCCTGCAACGATAAGCATAAAGTTTTTCAAGTTCTAAGTTATAAGATAAAGTTCTTCATGTATCAAACTTATTGCCCGAACAACTATCATGAAAACTACTGTTCCTACGAAGGTAAAGTTCATAAACTTCTTTATAGTCCATTAAACTAGCTTCAATTTGAGTGCTAATAAACATCTGTACGTCACATAGTTCCTGAGATATAGATTTCTCAAAATAAATTAACTAACTACGAATCTTTCAGTAGATTTTTAAGAAATTTTGCTTTTCAAAAAGCAATATCTCAAGAAATATTGGACGTAAATAGCTTAAATTATTATTAATCCCATCAAATTACCTTTACCCTACGTCGTAAACCTACTGACTGCCCTACAGTATCTTTTAATAATATCCCACTTATTCCTGTTGAACCATCCGTTACTTAGGACTAAATCTAAACAAATGACTACCCTGGAATCCTCACACAAGAATGAAAAGACAGGAAACTGCACTTTGATTTCGACTATTACAGCACTTACTAGACAAACGGTCTAAACTTCCAATTCATTACAAAAGACTGATCTACATGACTATTATGAGGCCTATCTGGACATATAGAGTTGATCTACGAGGCTCCACTAAACCATTTAATTCCTCTCGAATCTAATCCTTACAGTCCAAAATCCTTCTTAAAATCCTAAATGCTTCCTACTTTGTCACAAATAAAATCATCCACAAAGACCTTAATGTTCCATTTGTAACCGATCTAGCCCGAACTAGATATCAATCCTTCCATTACAAACTCCCAAACCACTCAAGCACATTAGTTTCTAATCTTTCTTCCTCTTTTATTTCGGACAATCCTCCGGGGCGTCTGAAAAGAAGATGGCTTCGAGACCTTATATTGTAAAAATGTTTTTAGAGTGCAACCATTGGGGAGTTTATCTACAGGCTTGTACCATACCATTATGATTTCCTCAAATTTACTTGATGTATTTATGTACAGTTAAAAAAAAATTATTATTATTATTTCTTTTATATATTTTATAAACAAAACCTTTATAGACAAAAAAAATTTTTTTTTCTACAAATTTTCCTACTTTCTGTGTATATTTATTTCAACTTTTTTGTCAATTCTTACAATTTTTACTTTGGTCAAATAAAACTTAAATAGTAATAACTATCTTAATTGAGCCAACTTTAATTATAAATGTTTGTCGTTGGTAATTATGATTGTAAATCGTAAATTATGACTGTATCCGCAGTATTTGGTTAGTTCTACCTGATAATGACTTGAAGGATACACCTAGCGGTTGTGGCTACCTATTTTACCTGGAGTAGAAATTCAGGTAGCGGTTTACCCAGGTTCTATTGTTGTGTTACCAGAATGTTTCTATCTTTTCCTTTTTTTTTTTTTTCTAGTGAACCCCTACTGCGAAAGCAATAATATAGTGCCTACGCTTTGTTGATGCTTATACCCCAGTAGTGGATAGTGAGGGAAGGAAACTCTCTAATAGTATCCTCTACCTCGGCGTGACTCTCGACAGCCATCTCACCTTCTCCAGTTACGTCAGGAAGACTTAAGCTGGCCCGACAGAAGTCGTATAGACTCTATCACCTGCTCACTTCACAGCAGATCTCGCTCTGCCTCAAGCGGCAGATCTACAAGGCCATCATACGTCCAACCCTGCTCTACGGTACACCACTCATGCGACACCTCTACAAGACCACGTTAACCAAACTGCAGAGCTTCCAGAATACCCTCCTTCGGCGAATAGTCAGAGGAACCACACTCGTCAACAGGCCAGGAATAGAGTAATCCGTGAGGAGGTCCAACTGCCTTCTGTGCCGAAATTCATAGGCCGTAGGCACATCAAATTCATTGATGGGCTGAAAGCCTCTGCCAATCCCGTATTCCGTGAGATAGCCCCTCCAACGAGACTTGGGAGGTGGCAAAGTACGGTCCTCTTGATCGACGTCCTCGCCGAGGGAAGGACTTCTGGCTCTGCAGCCTGAAGTCAACCACACCTCAATACCACCAGCCGGAATGCTAGCCCCCTGGCTACCAAGCCAATGTACAAACCGCCTTCAGCGGACAATGTTTTTTTCCACATCTTATAATGCCAAAAGGCAAAACAAGATAAATTGTAAATTTGTTTATATATAATTTTCTTAGATTAGGCAAAATGTATATAATTGTAATTGTTTGAAATTTAAATAAATAAGAGGTAGGAAAAAAAAAAAATGTTGATGACCAGAGCCAATATGCAGCTGAAACGTTTAACTTGAAAGGTACTGCTACTCATTTGTCTAAATATACTAAATTAGCAAGGACCAGAGATGCGGCAAGAGGGATGCGCTGGGATCTTTTGAGCTCTGCTCTACCCCTCACACGTGGGGGATAGAGTGGGCTCAGAGATCCCTCAGGGATTTATCATTCTGTTATTTTATTTTTTTCATACAGATAGTTTGATTATGTTCATTTTGTTTATTCTTTTGTTTGTATATATTTTAAGAGAGTTTTTTTTTTCTATTTTAGTGTGTATGAGATCATTCATCACTATTACCTATTGCCCACAACTGTGTGGCAGATTGTAATATCTATCAATAAATAAAAAAGTAGTATTTAAAAAAAAATTGTAATCGATTGATAAATATATCCCCTCACCCTAAAATTCAATTATGTTTCGACTTTTTTGATTATATATTGGTATGGTTCATTAAAATATTAACGTACAAATTATATATATACACATATTTGTCAACGGAACTTTTAAAAGATTTTTTTTAAGTTTATTTATTTAATGTAATTTACAACTGCACAAAATAATAAATACAATAAGTAAATATGTGGAATTTTTCATTTACAACTGAAAATTTTGGGAAGGAACCACCCATTGGTGGTAATTCAAGCATTAATTTAAATTAGAAGGTCCCGTGGCCATCTTCTTTTTAGACGCCTCGAAGGATTATCAGCAATTTTTAAGGATATCACTCATCATATCCTCATATAACTCAACAACTAATGGGTAAGGAGTTTGGATTGAAAAGGTGTGTGTGGATGAGTTTAATACCTTAAAAAGATTTAGATTTCCTTCCGTTGATTAAGTTTAAGATCAGACACATATGATAAGACATATTATATTTTTAATAAGTAGTGCTTATACGATTAATTGTCTTGTATAGCTAACACATTTTTGGAATTTCATGAGTTACTTGATACAAGAAGTTATCCTGATAGCATAGCATAATATTGAATCAAAACTTTATTATTTTATCATATTAGTAAATAACAAATAATAAAATATCTGGCGAGTGGACCGCACAAATTTCCAATGGATTTAAAGTCCAAAACACATAATTGAATGTATCTTCACTAATATTGCTGTAATGAAAAACTGTTGCCCACTGTTATCACAAGCCTACGATCTACGTTTTTCAAATCACCATTATAACTCACTATGAGCCCCGTAGTTATTTCACCCCAAGTTTTTATTACTTCAATGAAACCATGTATAATTACTAGTCTAAATTGATGAGTCTGCCAAATATAGGTAGGTAGAGTGAATAAAAAATGGCGACTGTTTCAAAACGTTAAAACAAAAATTAATTTTTCATTCGGAGCTCTATATCATTAAAACTACCAACAACACAAGAAAACCTAAGAGAACATCTTTTAAAGAAGAGTAATTTTGAGCTTTAATAGAGCTATTTACATTTAATAGATCCCAATTTCATAAAAAATACACTGAAAAATCAAAAGCAATTTTATCTTGAGAAATCTATATCTTAAAAAGCGTACTACGAATGGATATCTATAAACACTCAAATTAAAGCTGGTTTAATGAGCTATAAAGTAGTTTATGATGTTTATCTTCGTAGAAGTAATAGTTTACATGAAATTTGCTAAAATAAATTGATTTATAGTTGTCCGGACAAATTTTCATTTGCCAAATTCATATTCATATGTGAATATCATCAAAACTACTACCCCTACGAAGATAAGTGTCATAAACTATTTAAAAGTAAGTTAAATTTCCTTTGTTTTGAGTGTTGGCAGACACGTATGCGTCTTCTGAATCTAGAGATTTATTTTTTCAAAAATCCAACATTTTATACGATCAACTAGAAATTAACATTTTGTTTGTTTATTTCGCCAAATATCGTAAAAACTACTACTCCTACAAAGATAAACAACAATAACTATTTTATTGTAAATTTAAGTAGAGTTAATTTGAGTGCTGACAGACATCTGTACGTCTTATGGTTTCTGAAACAAAGTTTTTCAGTAAAGTTTAAAGTTCATAAACAAATTAGTTTATGACGTTTATCTTCGTAGAAGTAGTAGTTGTCATGATATTAGGGCTCATATTTAAGAAAATTGACTCTATTTGCTAAAATATATTGATTTATAGTTGTTCGGATGAGATTTTTGATTTTTTAAATAACCTATTTGAGGAACTATAAGACGTACAGATGTCTGCTAGCACTCAAAATAAAAGTACGTTACTATAAAGTAGTTTATAACACATATTTTCATAGGGATAGTAGTTTTTATGATATTCTAATATGAGTATAAATTTTGCATATCAATGTTTGTCCAAAAATCATAAAAAATGGTTATAAATTACTTAATAGTACATTAAACTAGCTTTAATTTGAGTGCTAATAGGTATCTTACTTCGAATGGTTTTTGTGATATAGATTTCTTAAAATAAATGAACTAACTATTGATTATTCAGCACATTCTTTATGAAATGTTTAAATTTAAAAAAACTATAACACGCGAACAATTGTACGTAAATATGTCGATTAGCTCTCATATTTTAGCAAATATACTCTACATTAAATGATGTTCTCTTATGTTTGTTGTTGGATGTTTTTAACATATAGAGCACTGAATTAAAAATTAGTGTTTTTTAAGGATTTGAAACAGCCGCCATTTTTTATTCCCCCAACCTATACTTGGTAGAGGCATAAATTTTGACTAGTAATTATACATAGTTTTCATTAAATTAATCAAAAATTATGGTGAAATAACTGTCTTTTTCTCCTCTTGGACTCGGTTCTTATCTGCGTGATAAAAGTCCACAGTTAAATTTTAATAGAATTCGACTGTTATTTCAATACGTTATTTTGGATCAATATAGACTTGGGCCCACCAACTTTTAACCACATTGTACAAAGTAACACCAACGTCCATAACTTCCCATCAATAATCCTACATTATTACATTGTTACAGAGATAAAATATCTTACTCTAGATCATCCTTTCTTTATAGTACAAGAGCCGGGAAGAAAAAAAGGCAGTTATCTCACCCCAATTTTTGGTTACTTTAATGAAAACTCTGTATAATTAATAGTCAAAATTGATGAGTATGCCAAGTATAGGTAGGGGGAATAAAAAATGGCGGCTGTTTCAAAACCTTAAAAACTACCAACAACACTAAAAAACCTAAGAGAGCATTATATAAAGAAGAGTAAATTTACTGAAATATTAGCCTTAAAATAGCTATTTACGTCCAATAGTTCTCGAGATATAGCTTTTTAAAAAGCAAAATTTCTTAAACATCTACTGAAAGATTAGAA
>NW_027115677.1:4275-4842 GCF_000696795.3 Halyomorpha halys | reverse complement strand
TTAAAATAGCTATTTACGTCCAATAGTTCTCGAGATATAGCTTTTTAAAAAGCAAAATTTCTTAAACATCTACTGAAAGATTAGAAGTTAGATAATTTATTTTGAGAAATCTATACCTCAGGAACTATGTGACGTACAGATGTCTATTAGCACTCGAATTAAAGCTAGTTTAATGGACTATAAAGAAGTTTTTGATATTTACCTTCGTAGGAATAGTAATTTTCATATTTGCTAAAATAAATTGATTTATAGTTATTCGGACAATAAGTTTGATTTATGAAAAACTTTGATTCAATAACCATAAGACGTACAGATGTCTGTCAGGACTCAAATTAAAGCTAGTTAAATTTACTGCAAAATAGTTAATAATGTTTATCTTTGTAGGAGTAGTAGTTTTTATGATATTTGACAAAATAAACTCTTTAATTTAAATTTAACTTACTTTAAAGTAGCTTATGACACTTATCTTCGCAGGAGTAGTAGTTTTTATGATATTCACATATGAATATAAATTTGGCAAATGAAAATTTGTCCGAACAACTATAAATCAATTTATTTCAGCAAATT
>NW_027115677.1:607-1260 GCF_000696795.3 Halyomorpha halys | reverse complement strand
ATAAAGCACGAAACATGGGCGTTGATGACCTCAGGGTTTTACGCCCTTAAGCCCCAGACAACAACAACAACAAGCTGTACCGCTACAACCCATAAAGGGTCATGGGTTCAGTACTCTGTAAGGAAGTACCGCTTGACCGACGGATTTTTAGTCAATTAAGGGTACCCAATTTATGAGGCTGGGGGCGATCCCAGGAGGACTGCACAACCCACAGGAGTCACGGCTACAGTGTAACTGAAAACAATTTTTGCACAGCAGGATTCGAACTCGGGTCCTCGGAGTTAGTAGCCACGCGCCTTACCTCGGGTCTACCCGCGCTACCAATATAATAATAAACAAGTGTAAAATAAAATTATCATCCTTAAGGTTTTTTTATTTAAATTCCTATTCATTATAATATTTCAAAATGTTTTATTTTGATTATTTGTTATTGTAGTTAATGGTCAGCCCTACTAAACAAATGTTTAGATCTAAGCCAGTTTATTTTTCTTTGGATCTTCCTTCAAGACTTTGTTGATTTACAGTGGCTCCACCAATGTTACTAATACAAACTTTCCGTACCTTTGGTAGTACAGAAGCTAAAACCAATTAACACTTTTGTGAATTAGGGTCTTCTTTGACTTAATCCTGAGAATTAAAAAAACAAAGTAGCC
>NW_027115677.1:0-557 GCF_000696795.3 Halyomorpha halys | reverse complement strand
TTTTTAAGATATAGAGCTCCGAATGAAAAATCTTTTTTTTTTTATGGTTTTGAAACAGCCGCCATTTTTTATTCCCCCTACCTATACTTGGCAGACTCATCAATTTTGACTAGTAATTATACATAGTTTTCATTAAAGTATTTTTCTCCTCTTGGGCTCTTGTACTATTAGGACCGTCTCTTCTCGCCGATAACCCATTGGAGTCAGCACTACGGTAAGTAGTCGTCAACCAGTATTGTATCTTATCATATTTAATATGTATTATTAGTAACCTTCAAATTGAGCTATAATTGATGTAAATTTGTTTATTCATTTTCATCATTAAGTTTAAAATAAAATTAGCAAACTTAATGATGAAAATAAATAAACAAATTTAAAATAATAATAAAAAAACTAAAATTACAAGCTGTACCAACATGCTCGAAAACTTGGGAAAAACTGTTTTCTTTATATGGGGGGTGAGGATCACTGGAAATGAACTAGCGGACATTGCAGCTAAACAAGCACTCGCTCTTCCAGGTCAGGGCACGGCCATTCTGACACCACAAGAAATAAGT
>NW_027115676.1:9822-10232 GCF_000696795.3 Halyomorpha halys | reverse complement strand
TGCATAAGTGCCTAAGTGTTTTAAACGCTGTAAAGTATATTAAAATTTTGAATTATACTACTTTTACCACCTCTCCAACATTTATTATCCAAATGGTAGAGAAAATAAATAATTAACATTTATATAGAAGAAATGAATGTTACGATCTGAATATTGAAAATAATCACATGATTACTTTTATAAAACACTATTTGTTCAGAATAATCGTGTGAGCGTATTTCATGATTAGTTAAAAAAAAATTCAAGAAAACAGTTATTAAAAAATGTAATAAGCAGATGACACATCTATCGTTAAGAAAGATTTTCTGAGTTCATAGTTCATCGACTACTAATTGACGTTAGATAAGCAAGTGCATCCGTCATTTAAAATTCGATGAGAAGAAAAGTCATTTGTTGTAGAATACCTGCGA
>NW_027115676.1:2160-3467 GCF_000696795.3 Halyomorpha halys | reverse complement strand
ATATTAAAATAAAGACGAGTACATTTACAATCCATATTTGTATCATTTTTGTAGTATA
Source organism: Halyomorpha halys (assembly GCF_000696795.3). Taxonomy (NCBI): domain Eukaryota; kingdom Metazoa; phylum Arthropoda; class Insecta; order Hemiptera; family Pentatomidae; genus Halyomorpha; species Halyomorpha halys. The sequence goes on along the minus strand of NW_027115676.1, from coordinate 3,409 downwards.
TGCGATTTCACGCAAAAATTTGATCTTTAACACAACAATTCAATATTGTTAGATAGGCTTCAGTTGGAAAGTTGTTTGTTTTTACTTCTTTTTTTTTTATATTAGTTTTTACTGGCATACTTTATTTGTTTTGGAGGTTCGACTAACGACTAGATCGAAATCGATTTTTTCAATAACGGCTCTAACGAGTTTGATTATAATCGGTATATAATTACACGACTAAATGATATTTATGGTCTTATACTCACTGAAATATAAGCTGATTTTTTATCACTGAAATATGAACTGATTTTTATTATAATCAAAAACCGATTATAATCCAAAATTTAGTCTTATACTTACAGAAATATGAACTGATTTTGATTATAATCGGTATATCATTATAAGACTAAATGATCTTTATGGTCTTATACTCACTGAATTATTAACTGATTTTGATTATAATCGGTATAATATTATACGACTAAATGATCTTTTTGATCTTATACTTACTGAAATAAAAACTGATTTTGATTATAATCGGTATATTATTGTATGATTAAATGATCTTTAGGGTCATATACTCGCTGAATTATGGACTGATTTTTGATCACTAAAATATGAACTGAGGCACTGAAAATATGAACTGATTTCGATTATAATCGGTATAAGTATAAGTATAAGTATAGTTATAAGACTAAATGATCTTTATTGTCTTATACTCACTGAAATATGAACTGATTTTGATTATAATTGGTATAAGTATAGTTATAAGACTAAATGATCTTTATGGTCTTATACTCACTGAAATATGAATGATTTTTTATCACTTAAATGTGAACTGATTCACTGAAAATATGAACTGATTTAATTATAATTTGTATATCATTATAAGACTAAATGATCTTTATGGTCTCTGATATTGTTTGGCATAAATACCGGTTTTCTACAATATTAATAATTTTATTTCTCCCAAATAATTTACAATTTTGCATTGTTCACAGTATTAAAAATGTATAAATCTGATTATGAACGAATTTTATAATTAACTTTAGGAGAAAAATAGAGAAATAGAAACAACAGTTTAGAGACTGGAAAATCGGAGATATGCCGTGCCGATAAAAAAAATTATAAAAGTTGTACCAATGTATTTCGTTTATATATATATTTTTTTAAATATTTTCTTTTAGGATAGATTATTATACTGTTTGTTTATCTCTTGTTAAACATGTATACTTGGCATATTTGAATTTTCCTAGCAATAGAAAAA
>NW_027115676.1:0-295 GCF_000696795.3 Halyomorpha halys | reverse complement strand
AATAAAAATATAGTATACAAATTGGATCAATACTAGTTAATATAGAGCAAAATATTTTCGTGTTAGAATTTAAAGGGTAAATTGAGAAAGCCGTGTGAGTGGACATGCCAAATATTTGTTTTATATGGATTACAAAACCTACTCAGTTCAACGTTTATTATCGAATGGTAAACCAATGTTGTCTGATACTTGTTAAAAAAACTTGCAATAAAATATTTAAAATAAGGAGAGTTCTTTATTTACTTTCATTGTCAGAGAACTCTGTTATCTAATAATAATAAGAATTCTGTGACGG
>NW_027115675.1:159931-165948 GCF_000696795.3 Halyomorpha halys | reverse complement strand
CATTTGTAAACAAAAACGTATTTTTCTCTTTACGATCGCTGTATAAATGCCATAATTTCACGGAATGTCTCATTGGTTTCAGTGGACGGTTCTACAAGTGCCTATAAGGACACATTTTTAAAAATTTATAGTTAACTCATATTTGTGCATCTTATTTTCCTTATTATTGGATTGGTGATTTTTTAACCTAATTTCAGTAACTTCTAGTTTAGAAAAAAAGAAAATGCACTTTACAGATCTGAAATCGGACCATCCGTTCAAGAGTAAATAGAAAAGTAAATTCTGGTGCGTCCCAGGAAGGGTACATTTAGCCTTAATGTAATCTATAATTTTCAAGGCTTTAATATTTCTCCCTTTCTGAATCATACTTTTGGTCTATTTGATCATTACTAGCAGTATTTATTTTCTTTTTATTTATTGAGTTTTTTTCTGTATTCATTTATTCCCATTGGATGGGAATGCTGTAAATGTTTTCTATGAATGTCTTGTGTTCAAAATTACTTGTTTTTCTAGGAAATTTCCCTTTGAGAACCCCTCAATTAGAATCTTGATAAGAATAAACCTCATACTACATATTTTTAAAAATGAAATTTAACACCATGTAATGGAAGTTTTTATATTGTAAGGTGAGTAACCTAATGGATTATAGTTTTGGTATATTTATATTAATACAAACTGTTGGCCTTCTTTCCTACTCTTTGTTGACAGAAGTCCATCCTCTTTTTAAAAGTCATATAATATATTTTAGTTTCACACTGTAGCAGAAAAATTAGTTTCTGCCATGTTTGATATTTTTGTTCTTATTCCTTTTAGTTTATTACAATAAATAAACAAATCTATGTTTCTTTTATTATAAGCATATTTTATTGATTGTTTCTTCTCATATGTTTTATACCTTTATTCTTTTACTGTAGTGTGGGTAATCCTAGTGCAGCTGGTTTTATTTCCTCTGTCTCATATTTTAATGAGGGTCCACTGTAAATATGTGTGCATGTAATTATATACACACATGTATACCCACTCAGAAACACATATATGTAATATATGTACTAAAAAAATTTATTTAATACCTTTATTGTGTGATTATATTTTATTATCTGATGTACTAGGTTGTTACAAAAGTCTTTGTTGGCTAATTCATTACTGACACTAATTCCTCCCTTTTAATCCTTATTCGACTCAAATGTAAACAATGTGTATATTGATGTTTACTTTGACTAATCTTATATTTACTCATGTGTAACAACTACTTTCATTCTGTTTAGTAAATATCACCAAAAATGTTGGAGGAAAAAACTGTCATTCATGTTCTTTTGGGACACTATTGGAAAAAAGGACTAAGTACGAAGTGAAAATGTGGTACATTTTACCACAGCAGTGCTTTAGTTCAGGCAGTTCAATGCTGGGAACTATAACCTTCAAGATGTGCCTGGATCGATCAGGTCACTCATTGGAGGTAGATGATACTGAATTAGTTGTTTCCAGATGGCAAAGGCTATTCTGACTGAGCTTTACTGTGAATTATTCAAAAGACTTTATGAAGTTTTCAGGCAGCTAAACACTGCTCCTACTTACCAAAGAAACATTCTCAGAAATTGAACTTGTTAACATCTTGCTAACACCTCACCCTCCCTATTGCCCTGATGTTGCTCTATTACATTAGGGTTATTTCCAGTCAATGGCACATTTTTTTGAAAGGCCAGAATGTAATGAGAATGTCAAGTCAGGACGTATGGAGTTTTTCGTCTTGAAAACCAAGGACTTTTATCTAATTAACCTTCCGATAAAAAGGTGGATTAAAGTAATTGACTATATCAGCGGTTCCTAAAGTGGGTCCATGGCACCCTGAGGTGTCCCAAGCTTATGTCAGACCGCAAGCGATTGCCACTTTCTCAAAACATTATTAAAAAAAAAAAAATTAAAATAGCAAAAGTGTACAATGCATTCTAGTATTTACATTTCACTATTTTTTCTTATTTTCCTTCATAATCAACCACTCTAACGAGAATTCTGGCAAAATATTTATATTTTGTTAGCTCAACAAGGGTGCTATAAAATATTTTTATTCCAAAAAGGGTGCCATGATGAAATAAGTTTGGGAACTGCTGGCCTATATTTTGATGATTTTTTTTAAGTGTGTAGATTTTATAATGAAATTTAAATTAAAATTATTTTGTGCACAAAAACTTTTGTAATGACCTTTCATCTTTATTTTATGTCTTTTTTGCAACACATAGGGTGTTTATGTAATAAACAAAGAAATATCTGATGTATTAAAAATTAAAATAATTAAAAGATTTGTAAATAATTATTTTTGAATTTTATACATTTTAATTACCACTAATTGTAAAAAAAATATATCTATGTTTCTACAAATCAATTGTTATTCTTGACCTCTGTCTGCTTTACTAACAATTTTTCATGATGTATTTAAAAAATAATTACAGTATGTTATTGTTGTGTGTGTTATAATTTTAAAAATTTAGATTTGTTTTCATGTATTTAATTTTTTTTTTGTGGTTTTGAACCTTTCATAAACGAAAACATTAAATAATTATTGATGGATAATGGATGGAATTAGTGCAAACTAATTTATAAGTTTTCTATACTCTGCTGCTATGAAATCATGCCTGTAGTAAACCTGAATAATTCACTGTTCGAGAATGGAAATTGATGCCAATATAAAGCTTTGGCAACATGTCTTGTTTATTTTATTATATTAATTATTAATTATATTTTCCATTGTTGAATGAGCAAGGAAATCATATTAATTTAAAACCATAGTTTTGGTGACAATATGATGAGCTTATAAAAATTAATTGATCTCAGATAAAAGAAGAAAATACTGAACAAAGATAAATGAAGAAAAGTTAAAAAAAAAAGTTTTGTATTCTACTTGCTAATTTCTTTTGAGCATCACAGAATTTGATAATTTTCAAGGTTTTTAAGTGTAAATGTTGGCAAATAAGAATTTAGGACAAAGCATATTATAATAAAATACTTAATAGTTTAATAATTAATAAGAATAATTAATGGTTTTGATTTTAATTAATGATGATGATTTTGAGTCTTGGGTAACAGCTTCCTTTTGCAAATCCTGCATTAATAATGATAATTGTTGTCACTAAATCTGTAGCTTCTCTTAACAACCACTTATTCCTTTACCTCTTTAATTCTCAATCTTTCATATATATGTAAACAGTATTTTTTTATATTTATAATATTCTTGATCCACAATGTTCTCCATTGATCCAAAATCTATAACTAGTGAATCCATTTTGTTATTCTTTGGTGAGAATATGTTCTGGAAAATATCTTATTATAAGAAACATATGTAATGATATTAATCTGTTAGTTGATTATGTTTATATATGAACATTCTGAATTGAAATACAATGTACACTTATTTCTACTGTTGGCACGATGGAATACAAAAATATTTTTGTTTTATAATATTGGTATATTTTGATAAAAGAAAAATGTTAGCCAACTTAAATCTGTGTAGTATACTTATACCATATGCTGTTAGAGAAGCAATGGCAGCCAGAGGTGTTGTCCTGCACTGAGCCCTTTTCACCTAGGGGGTTCTATGAAAATAGCTTTTTTGAATTTTATTTTTATAACTTTATTGCTATAAAATAAATACTTTTTTTTTTAATTGGATATAAACAGTATTAATATTAAATTAAAAAATGTCTTTTTTTGGAGTATCAAAAATAAATCGGCTTCAGGGCTAAAATGTTCTAATTACTCCATTGTAGAGATGTATACTAGTGATAGTTGCCAGTTCAGAAGACTTAAAGTATTTGGGTAAGACTAACTAAAGGCTTCATTGAAAATAGTGTAGTATACTTCTTGATTGATAGCAAAGATACTCATAAAATTTGAGGTGAGTGTTTCATATTTAGAGATATTTGAGTTCATTGGTCAATATTTTGTTTGCTGTAATTTTTAAGCAGAAACCTAATTGATCACATCTCTGTTAACATTTGTTAAAAAAGCACGACAGTTTTGATGAATAAACTATTTTTTTTTTTTAATTTGGCTTAGAATGTAAAAAATTAGTGTTATACAACTATAGAATCAGACTAAGATATTTGGAATGTCTACTTATGATCCTCTATTGTCTGGTTTTAAAGCAAACTTTACTTGAAGATTAATAGACCTTACAATGGTGGGATTTAGTGAAATTTCTACAAACTACTTCCTGAGAATGAATTTAAGGCATTTCCAAGTTGGTTGATTGAATGCAGCTATTTAGAGAAGGTATGCTGCATAAATTAATATAAACGGTACAATTTTCATTTTGGATAACACAAATATTGTGTTTTTTTTACCCTATCTTAATTACCATATTCATGAGACTTGGCTTCGTCACATTTAAGACTTTGCCAGAATGGTGAAATATAGTTATAAAATTGATGATGTATCGAAGAATTATTATTTTCTTAGAATAATTTATTTAAATTTTTAAATCCAACATTGCTTCTTGAACAACCTTGCACTTATTTGTGCATTTTGTATAAAAAAAAAATTGGAAAACAATGGCGAATTAATTGTTCTGTTTTATGGTCTTTTATACTTATACTATACAATTATCTTGTGCTTTCTAATGCATAACATTTTAAATATTAATTAAACCTTAAAAAGTCTTCAGAGTATTTATATTACTGAATTAATAGTGATGTGATTATTAATGATTTGTTAACTTGTTTTTTCTTCTGTTAAAATTTTGACAATCCGACAAATATGGGGCCTACAAGTTTTTGATATATCAAATATTCTGGAATACCGAGAGTCATATTTACACAATGCAAATGAGTAATTATGATAAAATATTACAATTCTAAAGTTGTTTTATCAGTACTTCTTTATTAATAAAATATAATTACAATCCCATTATAACCCTTCATATTGTTCTTAACTTAAAATCACACGATTTTTGGATTACTAAACATTTACATTTTATGTCGGACTATCAAAATTATACTGTATTAATAACAATTATATAGCCATGTAATTGTTATAGTTATATATCAGGGCACTAAAAGTTAATAAAAAGGGAAGCATTATATCTTAGTCTCCTTTAAAAAGAAAGTGAAACCAAAAAAAAGGGATTTGGCCACACCCACCTTGCCCTGGTTTGAGTTGAGGTAAATAGGAATTGCCACATTTCTGTTAATTAATTATCTGTAAAACCGTTCATTTAATCTCAAATATGAACTGAATATAAAATATAGTAAATTCTATTTTCAGTAATTTGGTTCATCAAAAATGAAAATCCATTAAACCTTCTCGAGAAATGTATGCGAAAAGTTAGAGTACCTGTACCTCAACAACTGTTACATAAACAGAGACATAAGACAGCTAGTGATTAATCCGTACTCCCCTACAACTTCCAATTGGCCTACCTTTTTGGCTTCACTTTTCCTGACAGCTTACCCTCTCCATCATACTCTATACTCATTTCTTCAAGTTAATAAACAGTGCAGATTATAATTATTGTACTATAAACATGTTCTGAGATTTTATAATATTTAATTTTATTATTCGTTTAATAATATATATGATTTGTTATAAAACATTTAAAAATATTTTATTAAGAAATTACTTATGATTATGTAGAACTTACAACCTAGAGATTCTACATCATTCTAGACCTAAGGGAAAGGAGTTTTAAAGAAAGGCTCAAAGTGGGGCAGCTGCCCTCAGTGATGGATAAATTAGGTTGTATCTCATTTGCTACAAAGTTAATTTGTTCTTCTGTATCTATTAGTGAATTTTGTTCCTGGTATTGAAGTTTCTGAATATGAGGCTTATGTTCAAGTGGTAGAGAAACATTACTTAATAAAGAAAATTCTCCTAAAACTTAACCAACTGATTAGAAGCAGATTGTAAAATTATTGCGAGCAAGCTGTAGTTCTGTTTTATAATTACATGTTTATTTTTGTAAATTAGTAGTACTTATGACAAGAAAACTTGCTGTATTTAGAAAGTTAGGTTGTTTTAAAAAGACA
>NW_027115675.1:154277-159881 GCF_000696795.3 Halyomorpha halys | reverse complement strand
CCGTGTGTATAGATGAATGGAATATGATCCGGGTGCGGTCCAAAAAACTCAATAGTAAATGATTATACTATTTTTAAATTAAAATTAATTTATTAGAAGAAATATGAATACATTCGTCTTTTCACTCACTTACCCACTTGGGAGGTGAGTGCCACAATATGATCATTTTTGTTTTTACTTTTTTGTATGGAAATCTTCCTATCACTTATATTTTTTTGAGAAAAGAATATCAGATTTTTAGTTTCAGTATTTATTCCAATAACAATTTATTTTTAGTTTAGCTTCTATATCTAAAATGTTCCCTATTCATGATTAAATGATCAAAAAAGGTAAGTATTATTGACTAAGAAACTTTCTGATGAAATTATTTCATTTTTTATCATTTTATCAGTGAATTGAAGTACAGCAATAAATAAACCTAAACTGGTAAATTTCAAGTAGTTTGCCTGCAAAATTTCACTTTTTCGTATTGTGGCACTCTTCTTCCAAACAAATGATATCATAGTAATATATTATTACTGTAATGATTATCGTATTACATATATGACTAATACGGATTGAATAAAATCACATAATTGTTTTAGAGAGTCACAACTTAAATTATATTTAAATCTTTAAACTTTTTACTATTTTAACTAACTAAAGTTCTTGTATATAAAATAGATTCTTTTAAGTTATAGTGTTGTGTATTGTATTGTCATAAAAGTATCAAGGTGTATGGGCATGCATGAGTCGAGTGTACAGTGTGATATGATGTTCATTGTGCGAACATTCACACCGTCATAAATGTTAATCTGACCAGTACGAAATAAGAATTTATAAAAGTGTACAAACTAGTGTTTACATCGTATGGAAATGAATGGCTCCCTTAAGTGTTAATGGTATTTATTATCATTTTCATACTATCGTGTGCTGTTAGTTTCAATCCATGTCTTGTTAGGTTCTTTACTTTTCTTCTTGCTTTGTTATTCTTCAATTAGGTTTCTTTTTTTTTTTTTTCTGTATTGAATTGAACCTGATATTATGTAATTCAATAACAATGAGAAAGAAGCCCGAAAAAAGGAAGAATATACTAATTTAGTATTGGTTCTATTAATTTGAATTTTTGGTTTATTTTTATTACCTAAAGAAATTCATTAATCAACAATAAAAAAAAAAAAAATGGAAAAAATCAATACATTATACATATTGAAAAGTACACTTATTCATTGTCTTTTTGAATGAGAAGTTTTTAAATGCAGATTATATTAAATCTAAGGGTCTCATGCTGACGAAATAACAACTGTCCCATAATCATCATTTCCAAAATTGAAGACATAGAAGCCCTAGACTGAGATAGGTTATGACGTTACTCCCATTATTTTTTTTAAATCTTTATTTTATCATTAATTTTATTAAATTATTACTTTTTAAATTAGAAGCTTTTGATTTATTTTGAATTTGTTTCTCTTTCTGAGAAGTTTTTTCATCTGAGAGACCTGTTTATTATACGCTATCAATCATACCCAATTTACAGATACCTGGTTTGATCTATTTATCATTATTCTTCACAGAACCTCTTGTTTTTCCTTCCAAATTCCTATATCTTTCCTTTCATACCATAACCTTACCAAAATTTCCGTCTACTTCCATGCTTATCCCCGAGAAATGTTTTTGGTGATATCTTGATTCGTAAACCATTGGTCTCTCTCTTGATGTACTCCTTCTGCTTAGGATCTATCCATTTCCTTTTGTCTATTGATGAGATGTTTGAATGCCTTTCTTTGAATTTCATTACTTTCCTTAGTCACTACGCATCTCTTAAAAGTCATACCTTCATAGATGCTTGAGGCCATTTAAAAGATTCAAGAAAACATTGATAATAATTATGCATGGGTGTTCAACTTTGATATGAGACTGAACGCTGGAAAAACTGAGGCCATCCTCTTTTATTTCATCCCTTATTTTATTATATCCGTCCTTTATATATCTTACTTTACTTTAATTATCAACCATTCCACTTCTGCTGCACTGCAAAAAACCTCAGAGTCATCTTCAATCAGCACCCCTCTTGGAATAATCAATCATATTCAGATCACATGTAAATCTATAACTATACTTTAAAAATTCCTAAGATTCCATGATTCCATTCCTCAGAATAACCTTCAGCTCCTAGTATCCTCTCTTGTTTTTCTCTAATTCCACTAGGGTTGCTTGTTTTATGGAGGGCTGTGTGCTGGACTAAAGATAAAACTTAATTAATTCTTGAAAGACACCTTTTTATATTGTATTACAAGTTTTAAAGAAACTCATTTTTTTCTAGAAAATAGTATTGTGTTTTGTAGAGAGGTAATCAGTCATTGATTGGTTTGATGGGTATAAAAGAACTTCAAGTTCTAAGACTCTAAGATTTTGTATGATGAATTTCAAAATGGAAAGTCATTAATACTATTGATTGACCCTTGTTTTAACTTCAGTCAAAGTTATTTCTCTAATTACTAATTTCCTCATATGTAAACTGTTATTGTATTATCTCATATAACACACCTAAAACTGATAGTTCATGTTACATAATACTTGTTTAAATCAGTGGAAATGTGATGGATGAATTTAAAATCAGGATCGGGGAGGTATAGTTAGGCATTCAATAACTGATGCTAAATAGTCATTTTTTTATAGCGTAGTAAGACCATTAATATTAGTAATTTATAATCAATACTTTAATTTATTAACACCTACATATTTTAAGGACTATACAATTACTGTTTTTACACTCATTTACCTCAATGTGAAATGGTTGGGAGGGAGGCGATTGTGAAAAATTTAGAATATCAGTTTTCAAGGGGATTATATATTTTAAGGCCCCTGAGTCCAAATACACAAGTCTCACAAAGTAGTCTGTATATTTATATGAACAGCTTAGCTCTGAACCAAAAAGTAGTTCGAAACTGAAATTGCATAGTAAGGTTGGTACTCACACGTGGAATGTTATAGCTACCATTTCACTAAAATCTACTTCCGAATGTGCCGCTTTATATCACCGATTTTAAGCATTGTTGTCATTTTCTCGAAAACGACCCTAATAATTTTGATTAAACTCATTATGTTAATGTACAATAAAGTAGCCGTTAATATCAGCTAGGTCTTAAGCTCATTGAAATAGTCTGACAGGGATTAAATGCTGAATTTCCCAAAAAAGTTTTAATTATTTGAAATAATTTCCCATCTTTAATTGTTACCAGTTACAAGCAATGGATAATTATAAAATATGAAGAAAATATCATGATTAAAAAAGGATAAAATATATGTTATTGTGTTTTCATGGTTATTATGGCATAGTCTTATTTTACATTCACTTGAAATATTTAACACATAAAATACATGACGAGGGAAAATATTATCATCCTGAATAATAAATTAATTGTATTTTTGAAGCATACATTGATTAATTCCATCTTAAAGTAGGGTGGTAAGTGAAAGTATTATAATGCGCACACTATATATATATATATATATAAAAAAAGAATATATATATTTATATTTTTTTTTTTTCATTTTGACTGACATAATTTTCCAAACTCTCATATGTATTAACAGTGTCAAAGGGTTTTAAAATGTGTCTATCTTTTGTGTATTACAGTTTATTATTTATAGACAAGGAATTATCTTAAACTATGTTTTTCTAGCTACTAAGTTTATCCGTATACTAGATCCAGATTATGTCTGTTGTAGAGAATGAAACCTCCTGAACGAAACAAATTGACTAGAATGAGCCATACTTTGTCGAAAGAAAACACGTTTTTCTTCTCTAGAAATTTAAAGGTACGTATAAATACATCTGTTTATTACTGTTATTGTTAATAAGTAATTAATAACTGGTATGTTGTGTTGTACCCTGAGTTTAATTATATTAAAATTTAGGCTTTTGTATACGTTAGGAGTTTTTTGACAGAGCTCCGGTGCTAAAACATAAACAAAGGTTTATACTCATAGGAGAAAATTTGGGACCATTTTCTCTGACAGTGGCGGTGCGAGTGACATCTGTCATTTTCTCGGTCGTCTGTTTACACAGACTGGGAAAACCCAGCGGGGCCAGGAGGGAGCAACTACACCCCCTAGAAGTGAAAAAAATTATTAATTTAAAAAAAAATGTTTTTCAAGAAAATACTAATTATAATAACGAATAAAGCATTGCAACAATTATATATAATTTTTTAAAAATTTAGTTTCATTCGTCCTTTCCGTGCTGAAATGTCACAAGCTGATTGATTGACTATGGCTCGCCCCCAATTGATCATGGCTTCCCCTCCTAATTTTGATCTTGGGTACGCCATTGTTTACACGTGATATATTCTCTCTGCGAATATGGTGGGGACAGTCAGAACACCTGTTGCAGTTATGGTTTATTTATTGTTGGAAGAGGGGTAGGAAATAAAATAAAATTATGATGACAAACGGTTATTTCCCAAGAAGCTGAGTTATAATCAAAATCCAAAATCCTTCGTAAAATCCTCAATGCTCCTTACTTTGTCACAAATAAAAGCATACATAAAGACCTTAATGTTCCCTATGTAACCGATCTAGCCCGAACCAGATATCACTCCTTCCATTATATACTCTCTAACCACTCAAACCCCCTAGTTTCTAACCTTACATCCTCTTCCATTCCTGTTAATCCTCCGAGGCGCCTGAAAAGAAGATGGCCACAAGACCTACTAATGTAAAATGTCATTGGAGTGCTACCAATGGGTAGTTTCTCTACACGCCTGTAACACTCCATTTTAATTAAGATAAAATTTACTGAATGTATTATATAATATACAGTTTTAAATTTCAATAAAGATATTAAAAAAAAGAAAAAAAAAAGTTTGAGCATTGTAAAAAAAAAAACTATGCGATACACGAAGATCTGTTTGGAAGATGTATTACTTAAGAGCATTTGAGTTATTTAAAAATAAAATCATGAGAATAAATGTTTTTTTTTTTTGTTTCTGTTTGAATAGAAAAGGTGTTATTCAAATTATTATCGAATAATAGTTTAATGAAACAAATCTATGAGTATTATCGTTGCCAAGATAATAAGGAATATTGGTCCCTCAACTGATTTGATTTATTTTAATTTAACATTTATTATAAAAAATATTTTTGAAGTCATTAATGATTCACCAGGGTTACCTCCTAATGTTGTACCTGAAGTTATGAATCGTATAATTTTCAGATTTTTGTGGGATTCTGTGATAGTCTTAAGTCCACATTTTGTTGCATGTATTTCGTTTCTCATTCATTTGTTATGAATTGGTTCTAATGTTATCTCCTCCACTAGTATCCAATTTCCTGTTCATAGATCTTTTAAAAATGTTTGTTCCTACTATGTGTAATTCATACAGCGTTATGTACTTTTTATTCTTGTGCCTTTCTCTTTTGTATAGGCGTTCAAGATGAGCCGAAACATCGGTATACGTTTTTTATTTTATTTTATTTGTAAATAAATTTTACTTAACTTTTTTGCTAAATTTATCATTTTTTTTTATTGATAGATTTATTTATTGATAGATATCACAATCTGCCACACAGTTGTGGGCAATAGGTAATAGTGATGAATGATCTCATACATACTAAAATAAA
>NW_027115675.1:151923-153742 GCF_000696795.3 Halyomorpha halys | reverse complement strand
TAACGTATTTTCCTCTACTTTTTCTTTTCTTTCATCCCAGCATATAAAAATTTAAATCTAATATTTTTGAATTGATCGGCTAAAATATCTGGCACTCTTAGTTTCTTATGTATTTTGTATGGAATTGTCAATATATATGTATATAACCCATACTAATCTAGATGGTGAGCAGAACGTTCAAAACGAAACAAAACTTCCATGGGAATTAGATTACCCGATATCCAAACTGTATAAATTTACACTTTCACTAAAATTTATTAAAATCGATTTTCTCGGTGATTACAATAGCGTTCCTATACGATCTGAAAAATAAAAATGTCCTTTAAACATGTGCACTTTTATTTGAAAACAAAAATGTTATTACCTGCTGAAATTTCTCTATAAAATTCACCTTTTTTTTTTACGCTAGTTCGGGTTACTGAAGTTCGAAGTACCAAGATTACACTGTACATGTAAAGGAAAGGCGTGTGGCAAAGTAAAGATAATTCATAAGATAGTATGTATGAATGTGGAGTTATAGTGAACGTAAATTATTTTATAAATTAAACTACTTTAAAAATATTAATATGGTTGTAAGAAAACCATATTAAAAATAAAATAATACACAAAAGGGTAATAAAGAATTTATCAGGTAAAAACATTATTAATCAAAATACGAGGCTGCTTTACTTGAATAGTGGTACATCTGAAAAAAAAAAAATCATGGTTTTATTTTGAAATTAACGTGTTCCAAAGATGTTACCGCATACAGGGGTTTCTTTCTCTACTATGTTCCTTTTATAGAATGCCACAAAGCTAGTAAAGTTGTCAAAAATTAATTAGAGTTTACGTTAAAATGTATTGAATGCATCAAATACGAAATAAATTAATGTATTTTTTTTGTCAGATATGCCTTCATTCAAGCAAAGCATCATTATGTATAGGCATTCAAGATGGGGAAAAATATAGGTTTACATTATCATTTTTTGTATTTATAAAATTTTAGTTAACCTTTTCGCTAAATTTATCATTACTAGATCATGTCATGAATAATTTGATAGTTGATACTAAGAATATTTCAGGCTATTAAGCAATCGTTTACAAGAAATTTTTAGCTACTACCAACTTTTTGACAATTCTTTCCCAACGATAAAATCTAATGTTTTTTGTTATTTTTGTATATATTTTTTAAAAAAAGTAACATCTTATCTTGGCTTAGGAAAAGAAGGTAATAATAAATCGCCTTGCGCAAAGTGATAATGGAATAAAATAGTACAAGAGCCTAAGAAGAAAAAACAAACAAACAAAATCTACGAAGATAAACGTTATAAAGTACACTATAGTGCATTCACCTAACTTTTATTTGAGTGCTAGCTGACACTGTACGTCTACTAGTTCCTGAGATATAGTTTCATGAACCAAAAATGTTGTTCGAACAACTAGAAATCATCATCTTGTTAATTTATTTTTGCAAATATCACGAAAACTGCTCCTACGAAGATAAATGTCATAAACTACTTTATAGCACATAAAACTAGGTTTAATTTTAGTGCTCCGTCAGTCTGCTGGTGTACCTCAGGGTAGTATCCTTGGTCTTATCGTTTATACAGTTTTCACAGCTGACGTTCCAACCCATCCTAACACTATCCTCACCACTTATGCCGATGATACATGTCTATTGTCAGTGAACAATGATCCTTACATTGTATCTCAAACCCTCCAATCTCACATCACCACCCTTGAAGAATGGTGCCAAAACTGGAGGATTAAAATGAATTCTAATAAATCCCACCAAATCACATTTACCCTTCGTCGTAAACCCATGACTTCTTGTCCTACA
>NW_027115675.1:132865-151873 GCF_000696795.3 Halyomorpha halys | reverse complement strand
CCGTGTGTATAGATGAATGGAATATGATCCGGGTGCGGTCCAAAAAACTCAATAGTAAATGATTATACTATTTTTAAATTAAAATTAATTTATTAGAAGAAATATGAATACATTCGTCTTTTCACTCACTTACCCACTTGGGAGGTGAGTGCCACAATATGATCATTTTTGTTTTTACTTTTTTGTATGGAAATCTTCCTATCACTTATATTTTTTTGAGAAAAGAATATCAGATTTTTAGTTTCAGTATTTATTCCAATAACAATTTATTTTTAGTTTAGCTTCTATATCTAAAATGTTCCCTATTCATGATTAAATGATCAAAAAAGGTAAGTATTATTGACTAAGAAACTTTCTGATGAAATTATTTCATTTTTTATCATTTTATCAGTGAATTGAAGTACAGCAATAAATAAACCTAAACTGGTAAATTTCAAGTAGTTTGCCTGCAAAATTTCACTTTTTCGTATTGTGGCACTCTTCTTCCAAACAAATGATATCATAGTAATATATTATTACTGTAATGATTATCGTATTACATATATGACTAATACGGATTGAATAAAATCACATAATTGTTTTAGAGAGTCACAACTTAAATTATATTTAAATCTTTAAACTTTTTACTATTTTAACTAACTAAAGTTCTTGTATATAAAATAGATTCTTTTAAGTTATAGTGTTGTGTATTGTATTGTCATAAAAGTATCAAGGTGTATGGGCATGCATGAGTCGAGTGTACAGTGTGATATGATGTTCATTGTGCGAACATTCACACCGTCATAAATGTTAATCTGACCAGTACGAAATAAGAATTTATAAAAGTGTACAAACTAGTGTTTACATCGTATGGAAATGAATGGCTCCCTTAAGTGTTAATGGTATTTATTATCATTTTCATACTATCGTGTGCTGTTAGTTTCAATCCATGTCTTGTTAGGTTCTTTACTTTTCTTCTTGCTTTGTTATTCTTCAATTAGGTTTCTTTTTTTTTTTTTTCTGTATTGAATTGAACCTGATATTATGTAATTCAATAACAATGAGAAAGAAGCCCGAAAAAAGGAAGAATATACTAATTTAGTATTGGTTCTATTAATTTGAATTTTTGGTTTATTTTTATTACCTAAAGAAATTCATTAATCAACAATAAAAAAAAAAAAAATGGAAAAAATCAATACATTATACATATTGAAAAGTACACTTATTCATTGTCTTTTTGAATGAGAAGTTTTTAAATGCAGATTATATTAAATCTAAGGGTCTCATGCTGACGAAATAACAACTGTCCCATAATCATCATTTCCAAAATTGAAGACATAGAAGCCCTAGACTGAGATAGGTTATGACGTTACTCCCATTATTTTTTTTAAATCTTTATTTTATCATTAATTTTATTAAATTATTACTTTTTAAATTAGAAGCTTTTGATTTATTTTGAATTTGTTTCTCTTTCTGAGAAGTTTTTTCATCTGAGAGACCTGTTTATTATACGCTATCAATCATACCCAATTTACAGATACCTGGTTTGATCTATTTATCATTATTCTTCACAGAACCTCTTGTTTTTCCTTCCAAATTCCTATATCTTTCCTTTCATACCATAACCTTACCAAAATTTCCGTCTACTTCCATGCTTATCCCCGAGAAATGTTTTTGGTGATATCTTGATTCGTAAACCATTGGTCTCTCTCTTGATGTACTCCTTCTGCTTAGGATCTATCCATTTCCTTTTGTCTATTGATGAGATGTTTGAATGCCTTTCTTTGAATTTCATTACTTTCCTTAGTCACTACGCATCTCTTAAAAGTCATACCTTCATAGATGCTTGAGGCCATTTAAAAGATTCAAGAAAACATTGATAATAATTATGCATGGGTGTTCAACTTTGATATGAGACTGAACGCTGGAAAAACTGAGGCCATCCTCTTTTATTTCATCCCTTATTTTATTATATCCGTCCTTTATATATCTTACTTTACTTTAATTATCAACCATTCCACTTCTGCTGCACTGCAAAAAACCTCAGAGTCATCTTCAATCAGCACCCCTCTTGGAATAATCAATCATATTCAGATCACATGTAAATCTATAACTATACTTTAAAAATTCCTAAGATTCCATGATTCCATTCCTCAGAATAACCTTCAGCTCCTAGTATCCTCTCTTGTTTTTCTCTAATTCCACTAGGGTTGCTTGTTTTATGGAGGGCTGTGTGCTGGACTAAAGATAAAACTTAATTAATTCTTGAAAGACACCTTTTTATATTGTATTACAAGTTTTAAAGAAACTCATTTTTTTCTAGAAAATAGTATTGTGTTTTGTAGAGAGGTAATCAGTCATTGATTGGTTTGATGGGTATAAAAGAACTTCAAGTTCTAAGACTCTAAGATTTTGTATGATGAATTTCAAAATGGAAAGTCATTAATACTATTGATTGACCCTTGTTTTAACTTCAGTCAAAGTTATTTCTCTAATTACTAATTTCCTCATATGTAAACTGTTATTGTATTATCTCATATAACACACCTAAAACTGATAGTTCATGTTACATAATACTTGTTTAAATCAGTGGAAATGTGATGGATGAATTTAAAATCAGGATCGGGGAGGTATAGTTAGGCATTCAATAACTGATGCTAAATAGTCATTTTTTTATAGCGTAGTAAGACCATTAATATTAGTAATTTATAATCAATACTTTAATTTATTAACACCTACATATTTTAAGGACTATACAATTACTGTTTTTACACTCATTTACCTCAATGTGAAATGGTTGGGAGGGAGGCGATTGTGAAAAATTTAGAATATCAGTTTTCAAGGGGATTATATATTTTAAGGCCCCTGAGTCCAAATACACAAGTCTCACAAAGTAGTCTGTATATTTATATGAACAGCTTAGCTCTGAACCAAAAAGTAGTTCGAAACTGAAATTGCATAGTAAGGTTGGTACTCACACGTGGAATGTTATAGCTACCATTTCACTAAAATCTACTTCCGAATGTGCCGCTTTATATCACCGATTTTAAGCATTGTTGTCATTTTCTCGAAAACGACCCTAATAATTTTGATTAAACTCATTATGTTAATGTACAATAAAGTAGCCGTTAATATCAGCTAGGTCTTAAGCTCATTGAAATAGTCTGACAGGGATTAAATGCTGAATTTCCCAAAAAAGTTTTAATTATTTGAAATAATTTCCCATCTTTAATTGTTACCAGTTACAAGCAATGGATAATTATAAAATATGAAGAAAATATCATGATTAAAAAAGGATAAAATATATGTTATTGTGTTTTCATGGTTATTATGGCATAGTCTTATTTTACATTCACTTGAAATATTTAACACATAAAATACATGACGAGGGAAAATATTATCATCCTGAATAATAAATTAATTGTATTTTTGAAGCATACATTGATTAATTCCATCTTAAAGTAGGGTGGTAAGTGAAAGTATTATAATGCGCACACTATATATATATATATATATAAAAAAAGAATATATATATTTATATTTTTTTTTTTTCATTTTGACTGACATAATTTTCCAAACTCTCATATGTATTAACAGTGTCAAAGGGTTTTAAAATGTGTCTATCTTTTGTGTATTACAGTTTATTATTTATAGACAAGGAATTATCTTAAACTATGTTTTTCTAGCTACTAAGTTTATCCGTATACTAGATCCAGATTATGTCTGTTGTAGAGAATGAAACCTCCTGAACGAAACAAATTGACTAGAATGAGCCATACTTTGTCGAAAGAAAACACGTTTTTCTTCTCTAGAAATTTAAAGGTACGTATAAATACATCTGTTTATTACTGTTATTGTTAATAAGTAATTAATAACTGGTATGTTGTGTTGTACCCTGAGTTTAATTATATTAAAATTTAGGCTTTTGTATACGTTAGGAGTTTTTTGACAGAGCTCCGGTGCTAAAACATAAACAAAGGTTTATACTCATAGGAGAAAATTTGGGACCATTTTCTCTGACAGTGGCGGTGCGAGTGACATCTGTCATTTTCTCGGTCGTCTGTTTACACAGACTGGGAAAACCCAGCGGGGCCAGGAGGGAGCAACTACACCCCCTAGAAGTGAAAAAAATTATTAATTTAAAAAAAAATGTTTTTCAAGAAAATACTAATTATAATAACGAATAAAGCATTGCAACAATTATATATAATTTTTTAAAAATTTAGTTTCATTCGTCCTTTCCGTGCTGAAATGTCACAAGCTGATTGATTGACTATGGCTCGCCCCCAATTGATCATGGCTTCCCCTCCTAATTTTGATCTTGGGTACGCCATTGTTTACACGTGATATATTCTCTCTGCGAATATGGTGGGGACAGTCAGAACACCTGTTGCAGTTATGGTTTATTTATTGTTGGAAGAGGGGTAGGAAATAAAATAAAATTATGATGACAAACGGTTATTTCCCAAGAAGCTGAGTTATAATCAAAATCCAAAATCCTTCGTAAAATCCTCAATGCTCCTTACTTTGTCACAAATCAAGTCATCC
Source organism: Halyomorpha halys (assembly GCF_000696795.3). Classification (NCBI taxonomy): domain Eukaryota; kingdom Metazoa; phylum Arthropoda; class Insecta; order Hemiptera; family Pentatomidae; genus Halyomorpha; species Halyomorpha halys. The sequence continues at coordinate 147,346 of NW_027115675.1, read as the reverse complement.
ATCATGACCTGAATGTCCCATGTGTTGCCGATTCGGCTAAAACCAGATACCATTCCTTCCATGAAAACTTCTCAACCACCCAAATCCTCTTGTTTCTAACCTGGCTTCTCCTTCATTATCTAATAATCCTCCTAGGCGTCTGAAAAGAAGATGGCCTCGGGATCTTCTCTTCTTGAAATGTTATTGGAGTTCTAACAATGAGTAGATTCTCCACATGTATCATGTCACTATCTCACCTACAGCAAATTTACTTGTTGTATGTATGTTATACAGTTGTAAATAACAATAAATAAATGATTAAAAAAAAAAAAATTAGTGCTACCTGTACGTCTCGTAGTTCATGTCATGGAGTTTCCCAGTTTCATTTACTACTGGTTTTTCAATGTATATTTTATGAAATGTTGCTTTTTAAGAAGTTGTATGTCGGGAACCATTGAACGTAAATAGGTCTACTAGGTCTTATAGTTGAGCACATTTACTACACATTTTATTACTCTACTTTAAATGATGTTGGATTAGGTTTTCTTGTGTTGTGGGTAGTTTCAAAGATATGGAGCTCCGAATGAAAATTTATTTATTTAATTCTTTGAAACAGCCGACGTTTGGTATTCTGGTATTGCCCTAACCATAATTGGCAGAGCCATTAAGGTTTACTAGTAATTATTTGTAGTTTTTTCATTAAAGTAATAAAACATAGTGGTGAAATAACTGAATTTTTTCCCACTGGGGTCTTTCATTAAAACATTAGATGAGGGCTTTAGTATCGTTAGTGACAGATTGTTCTTCTTTCTCCTCCTTAAGTGCCTTTCAGCGTGGAGGAGCCTCTAACCACTTGATCCACACATCTCGGCTCATGGAAAGCATCTTCATCTGAGCCAGGATTTTTCCTTTTTCCAGACCTAGTCGTTGGATATGTTCCATATAGCTCCTTGGTCTCCTTCCAGTCGGCTTCGCCTCCATACATTTTCTTGATTTCTCTGTCTTCCCCCATTCTACAGACGTGTCCATACCATCGGAGTTGTCGGTGTTCTATCACTGATTTTACTGAGGGGATCTGAAGTTCTTCTCTTATTCTTTGATTCCTTATCCTATCTCTTCCAATTTTCTTCGCATTTCAGCAGCCGTAATCCTGCTCATGTGCTTGTATTGGGTGACCCAACTTTCACTGCCATATAATAGTGTTGGAAGATATATCGGTTTAAAGATATGGAGCTTGATGTTCTTACCTTAGGGTAGGAGGAAGCACCCGACAGATGCCAAGTATAACTCATTTCTTAAAGGTCCGTTTAGTTTGTGACAAATTAAAATCTCATATTCCCCCAAAAATATTTAGTTGGTACATTTCTTAGTGATTGTAAAAATGTCTTAATGATTGTAAAAATATTTGTATGTAAATAAAACACAACCATATGATGTATTACACTTATTTCTAATTTAACTGAATTTTATTCCTTCCTAATAGTTTAGATTGTTCATTAATCAGACACTTAGATTTTAATTGTATTTTACGCTATATTCATATTTTTATTAATATTAAATATAATATAAGAGAAAATCATTTATATAACCGAAGATATACTGGATAATGGACGTATGTTTAGAGGAATAAACCCAATGAATCTTTATTTATTAATTATTATTGATTTTTGTTATTTATATATTTTTATACACTTTTCATTTAATGTTTGTTGTAAATAGTACATAGATTCTTTACTAACTATTGTTATCCTGAACATTATCTTGATATATAAGTCTTTAAAAACTTAGAACATTCAGTTAAAGTGACTTGGTTAAACACCTATACAATTTCTTTCAGATATAATGTCTGTCCATAGAAATAGTATATGCTAATAAAATAACTGGTACCTAATGGGTTTTCTATATGTTTGCGATCTACTGAATAATGGATCAGTGATTGATTTCATACTGATAGAATATCTCAAAGAAATTGTATTTTATAAGTTTATATGAACTCATGTTTAAAAATGTTTTAAAAATCGTGTGATTCCCTTTACACTTTAAGTTTTTAAAAGTTATTATCTATCTCTCTTCTGAGATTAAAAATCTGTGTTTAATAGTTTTTATTGAGTTGAAAATTTGATTTTTTAAAGGATTCATGGGAAGTTAATTCTATCAAAATGAATAGAAGAAACAGAGAAGGTAAATGATCTTATTATCTTTTTAAATTTCCTAATTAATGATTAATCAGGAATTATTTATTGAAATTTTTGGCTACCAGTATACAAAATTACCGGCTACAAAATGCTGAGAAGAACTATTTATTTATTTTTTTTTTTTATAGTTATTATTTAGTAACAGGGTTACTTTCGTACCAAGCATTGATCTCAAAAATGGCAAGTGATAGTGTATTGAAATTATTTTTTTTGTTTTGTATAAAATATGTTTCTAATTTTTAAATAAAAAATTACCTTTGATTGCCAAAGCGCTCAAATGTATTCGAATGTATCCTTTTCCTGAAAAAAAAGAAAAAAAATCTATTACTTTAATTGTAGTTAATGTTTATGTATCTTTTGGTAATTCCTGTCTTCCTAAGTGGGTTGTCAGCAAAACATTGTTCTGTTTCACTAATACCGAACAGCATTATGGAAAGTGCTTTAATTTTTTATTATTTTAGCTTCAGTGTTGTTTATGAATGCTTTTTATTGAAGATTGCATGCTGCGCCGATATTCATAGCTTTTTTTCTCTTTGAAATAATTTCCAGAGAAAATTATTATAACATTAGACCTTGAATATTTATATTAAAAGAATCTACCTTTATTTTTAATGCTGTTTATGTTATATGAATTATTTTTATAAATATAAAATAAGTTATAAAAAATTTGTCCCAGGTGCGAATAGATTTAAGGGAGACATAAAAAATATGCTGGTCTTTATTCATCTAGATTTTATTTTTTTACAATGCCTGATCAACCTTTTCCAACTGTTTTATTCCATTAATAGCTAAGTCGACGATCCAGAGAAAGCTCATATTTTTAAGGTTAGACTATATTTAAAAAAAAAAGAGATTCTGTAGGAAAGTGGAAGTTTCACAGATTAATGGATGTTGACCGACTTAGGACTTTGGTTATACCCTGTATATTAAAAACTACTGGAAAATAACATATGGACCTATGGAACAATTATATCTACATATAATCAAAAACAGTATTATAAATAAACGTTTTCCAGAGGTATTGAGTTATAACAGTTTTTGAGGACAGAATATTCTAAACTGTTAATAAAAATCTGCGAGAAGTTGATATTTATATAGATCATATAATATTGACACTCTATAAGGGTACATATTGACAGTATGTCACTGTGTACATTTCCACCTTCACTCCAATTAGCGTCTATAATTGTTGGAATTTTGATTTTTTTTTCTAGGTCACAAGAGTGCCATATGGTTGATCTTTTAAGGGTATTTTTTTTTTTTTTTAATGAATAAACGTTTTCCTGAGGTATAGAGTAAGTCAAGCAGTTTCTGAAGCACAGAATATTCTAAACTGCTAATAAAAATCTGCGGGAAATTGAGATTTATATAGCGCATATTAGAGTATAAGATACATTCACAGTATACATTTATACTTTCATTCCAATAAACGTCTATAATTTTAGGATTTTTTTTGGAAAATTTTTTTGGGAGTATTGTTAATTTCCTGACCTTTATCGAGTTCTTTTCTAGCGCCCCTAACTATGGAATTTCCAGTGAGATAGAGTGAGTTTTTTTACGATTTCCGATAGCAAATAAAATTTTAACATTCATAGTATTATATCAGGCATTTTTTTGATTTGATATGTCCTGGAGTAAATTGATATATAAATCACTAAAAATAGCAAACAATGTTTTTACGGTTTTAACGATTCACACACAAACAGATTCTTAAACGAAATTGAATTCTGAAACGATTTTGTTACATTGTTTAGTTCGATTTTTCGCACCAATTGTATGTAAATTTATATACAATTGGTGCGGAAAATCGAATTAACGAAAAATGTTGTTTTTGCCATTTATTCCTTAACCATAATAACCCTTTGATTGCATCCCAAGCTCTCCATTCCTATATAACAACTCTCGAAGAATGGTGTCGAAATTGGAGGATAAAAATAAATCGCATCAAATTACTCTTCGTCGTAAACCTGCCGACTGCCCTGCAGCATACTTTAATAATGTGGCTCTTACCCCTGTTGATAACAGATAACAGATTCGTTATCTTGGACATCTTGACAAACGACTAGCCTGGAATCCTCACACCAGACTGAAAAGACAGGAAACTGCACGCAGATTCCGACTATTACAGCACTTACTATACAAACGGTCTAAACTTCCAACTCATTACAAAAGACTGATCTACATGACAATAATAAGGCTCTTCTGGACATACGTACTTGAGCTTTGGGGCTCCACTAAACCATCTGATTCCTCTCGTATCCAATCCTTACAATCCAAAATCCTTCGTAAAATCCTCTATGCTCCTTATTTTGTTATTAATAAAACCATCCATAAAGACCTTAATGTTCCTTATGTAACCGATCTAGCCCGAACCCGGTATCATTCCTTCCATTATAAACTCCCTAACAACCCAAACCCACTAGTTTCTAACCTTGCTTCCTCTTCCATTCCTGGCAATCCTCTGAGGCGATTGAAAAGAAGATGGCCTTGTGATCTTATATTGTAAAAGGTTTTTAGAGTTCTACTACTGGTTAGTTTCTCTACATGCTGTATGATATCATTATGATCTTCCTTCAAATTTGGTTGTTGTATTTTATATACAGTTGAATATGTCAATAAATAAATAAATAAAAAAAAATTCCTTAACCGATGCGTCCGGATCTAAAAATTGTCTGTTATAAATTTGTCTTTAAATTGTACAAGAAGAAGATGGCCACGAGACCTGCTAATGTAGAAATATTATTAGAGTGCTTCCAATGGGTAGTTTACTCTACACGCTTGTATCTTATCATTATCATCTCACATCAAATTTACTGGATGTATTTATATGTAACCACAGTTGTAAATATCATTAAATAAATTTGACAAAAATGTTACTCCCTTTTAGTAAAATACGTTAAAAAAAAATTAAATTATTCCATTAAAGCTCCAGAGGTATGTGTGCGCTGGATTAGGTTAGAAAATTGGCAATACTCTCAATAGATGCAACAAATTCCAGTGTTATAACAGGAGCCCCGGTTTTTATTCTGTAAACCCCGCATAATATGCAATACATATAATATGCAATAAAAAACTAAAATGTGAAGTAAAATTACAAAATATATATATAAAAAAAACTCTAAAAAGATAGATATGCTTTAAGATAACTACTATTTTCAAATACACTACTAATGTACTTACAAGTTCTGAACTAAGAAAAAAGTTGGGGAAAGGATTAAAAAATATACAAATAAAACGGAAGTGAATATGAAAGTAACCACATCTTTACAGATATATAACAGTAAGTACGTAAATATTTTAAATATATGCATGTTAAGGGATAAAACGTAATGTGAGAAACTTTTTAAAAACTGACATATGAATGTAATAGAAACTTACAATTAGTTATAAAGTAAAATTAGCAATTACAAATAGTAAGTTGTAAGTTCGGTGCACACTGAAGTTTGAACATGTAGAGGAAATGAGAAAAATACTAATTTAGAGACAAGAAATTGAGAAAACATAGCACCAATGAAGACAAGAATAAGGTAAAATTTGGACCTATATTCAGATTTGAATATAAAAAATTATTTTAAATATAATTTTTTGAGACTGGTATATATTTATTAATAAATATAAACTAACTATAACTATCATGTTTATATGATAGTAATAGTGTTGATTAATTGAAAATCAAAAGTTTTAAGAATTATTGAATTTTGAAAAGGATAGGGTGTGTTTGATTTATAATTAATGACCATGGCAGAATAGCCTGCAAAACATTTTGACCGGCCGAAACGTTGGACTTTTTATATAATAAAGAGTATTGAAACCAAAAAAGGATACCAATTTATTAATTTAATAATAAATTATGTTATAAGTTGACACTTCCTCAAAAGATGATTTTAAGAACTGGATAATGGGCAAAAAAGCCCGAAACAGGTGTGATAAGAATGAAGGAGTGATATAAAGGGGATTATTTAAAAAAAAAAAAAAATTATCAATGATTTTATTTAAAAACTAATTGACATTAACAATGTAAATAAAATGCAAAAGAATTAGTCAGTGACATATCTTGACTTAGAATAAATTTTCTAAATTTGTTTATTTCCTCAAAGTAGTATCCTTGGTTCCATCCTCTACACCGTGTATACAGCTGACATTCCAACCAATCCTAACACTATCCTCACCACGTATGCCGATGACACATGTGTGCTCGCTGTTAATAATAACATTAATTGTATCCCAAAATCTCCAATCCCATATCACAGCCCTCGAAGATTGGTGTCGTAATTGGAGGATTAAGATAAATTCCAACAAATCCCATCAAATCACCTTTACCCTTCGTCGTAAACCTACTGACTGCCCTACAGTTTCATTTCATGATGTTACTCTTACCCCTGTCCAACAGATCCGCTACCTTGGACTACATTTGGAACCTGGAATCCTCACACCAGACTGAAAAGACAGGAAACTGCACGTCGATTTTTACAGCACTTACTAGACAAACGGTCTAAACTTCCAACACATTACAAGAGACTGATCTACATGACTGTAATAAGACCAATCTGGACGTATGGAGTTGAGCTTTGGAGCTCCACTAAACCTTCGAATTCCTCTCGTATTCAATTCTTACAATCCAAAATCCTGAATGCTCCTTACTTTGTCACAAATAAAATCATACATAAAGACCTTAATGTTCCCTATGTAACCGATCTAGCCTAAACCAGATCTCACTCCTTCCATTATAAACTCTCAAACCCCCTAGTTTCTAATCTTGCATCCTCTTCCATGCCTGACAATCCTCTGAGGCGCCTGAAAAGAAGATGGCCACGAGACCAGCTAATGTAAAATGTCATTAGAGTGCTACCAATGGGTAGTTTCTCTACACGCCTGTAACACTCCAATTTAACTTAGATCAGATTTACTAAATTTATTATAATGTACAGTTGTAAATAGCATAAATATTAAAAAAAAAAATTGTTTATAAAAACCTTTTGTTATTTAAAATATCTTTTTGATTAAATTATGATCTTTATGCATTACCAAATAAGATGAGAACAAATTTATACACACTTATAATCATCGGGGTGCGTGTATAATTTCGCACAGTGTATAATTTTTTTCATTCTGGAAGAACATAAGAGAAAAACTTTTATTTATAAGTAAAGTATTACGTCTGGTATTTGAAACGATAAAATTAAAATTTTTGAGACCCATGAAAGAATATGACCTTAAAGCTTAAACTCATTCCTTTGTGTAGTTTCTCTCTTAGTGCTTCTGGTAATGAGCTATTTGAAACTTCTTTTTTCTGCCTTATTTAATAAATACTTCCTATGAGGCAAATATTAGCGTACTTTCATCCAAGTACCTGAAATATTATCGATTTATAAATATGTTCAAGTTAATGTAAAATTATTCACGATTTTCATAATTCACAAGTATGATTCGAATTATTCGATTCAATTATGAAATGAATTCCAAATTATGAAACAATTCGGAACAAGTTTACTTTTTTGTATTGTAAAATATTGTCATGGAGCACATTATCAGAGTAGGCTTGGGAACCTGAAAGTAGAGAACATGACAAAAAAATATCACACTTTTTTTACCAGAAATGTAAAAGATATTGTCTTTTTTCAGTTGTTTTTTTGACATTAAACATTAAACGCAAGAAATGCAAAATATAAAAACTTTTCCAAGTTCCAACCTTACGTATTATTATTATATATTTTTTTGTTAACCTGGAAGAATAGGTTAAAATCAAATTTTGTTTCTGGAAAAAATAGAACCAGCTTTAGACGAAATAAAAAGAGAATGTAGAAATATTGCAATTTATTTTGGGGAAGATTTTAGAGTTAGTAATCTGCATAAAATGTTCTGAAGATATTGTTGCCTTTTTTATAATTCGAGAAAATTGCTTTTTAAGTAAAAAAAGGTAAATTGTTAACTGAACTCATGGAGCTTAATTCGTTTGTTGTGTTAAATAGTAGAATTCCCGGGGATCTAATTGATAATTATACTTATTGTTGGGCTGTTGTATCAGCTGTGGTAGAGTTTGTCTGTTGTTGCTTGAAACTGAAGTAAGAATTCAGAATTAAACATTTGTCGAATGCTAATCTTTTCCCTTTGGAATTAAAGTATAACTCAGGGTCCACTATTAACATAAAAACATATATTGATAATAAGAAAGTTACTAAATGGGATAGTGATAGTTCTAAAATATTTAAAAATCATCAACATATATCTTCATTAATTGCAGTGAACTTACTAACTTAAAAATAACTGTTCATAGATTTCAAGAAAATTTCATGTCTACCGTTTTCAAATCATTACCGGAAGAAAAAAAAAAAACAAAACAAAGTGTGTAACAGGAATTAATAAACTAGATAAAAAATTGTATTAATATGTATAAGAAAATCACGTTATATATAATATAAGAAACTCAAAACTAATTGGTCTATCTAATTAAACTATGAAACCAATTGGTGAAACTAATAATAGTTTAACCTATAGAGTATCATAAACCGATTTTTTTCTTTAGCCCCTACCTTGTCAATTCTTACATACGAGGAAGGTAAGGGGGCTAACAAAGGTGGTATATGTATGTATACGGAGAAGGGGTTATTTACAGGGTACCACCCTTTTCTGACTATGGTAGGATGTCAAGTTTTCATTTCCTAGGGCCGCTACAGAAATAAAAGTCGACCTCCAGATCGAATTCGAACCGGCGGTGCTGCAGTCACGAGCTAGTTAAAGTTGGTGCTTCAACTCGCACGGCTATACACGGTCACAGTAACACAGGTAACCAACCTACTCTAACCAGAGTCAATTTTTCATTCCGTTGAGGCTCCACGAAAAAAGAGTACCCCTCCCCCCACCCTCCCTAGCCGTATTGCAACCGGCGAGGTTGAAAAGGTGACGCCTTAATTCCATCAGCCATATGCAGCCTTACAAAAACGATTTAAAAGTAATATCATTTTAGTGTCGATTATTTCCGTAGTGGGGTGGGAGATTTCTTTTAGAAACGTATGTTCACCTAGTGTAATCCCCTAATCACTTTTTATTCCACATTCATAATTAGATGGATACTGTTGTTTCTGCGATGTATCATAGAGTAAGTTTCTAAATGAAGTTTAGAATAGGATAAGCTTAGGACTTGACGTGTTCTCTATGGGGTTTGCAAGAATCTCCTCCCTCACTGGTTTTTATATTTAGAGAACTTAAGTAATAAAGTTCTAAAAGGAGAATAATTACCAAAATCCTGGGCTGAAACTATGAGTGTAATGATATTTAAGAAAGGTGACCGGCGAAATCCCCAAAATTACCGAAATAACATTGCCTTGAAAATCTTCACCCTTTGCTAAAATGAATGGCGAAATTAGTGGAATCGTGTTAAGGTGATTAAGGACCAGAAGGAGCTATGTGGATGATATTTTTGTTTTGATTGCTATTATGCAGAACCAATTCTTAGGTAAACATGTTAATCTCTTCCAGTTTATTGTCGATTTTCACTGAGCGTTCGATGAATCACGCCTTTCTGTTGTACAAACTATTTTTCATATAAGTCGGAGCTGCATACTTAACTAAATTTTGAGTCCTGTGTGTTATGGTATGCACCAAGAGTCATACAAGGACACCGAGTCCCTCGCTGTTAAATATCTTCCTATCGAAGCATACTTTCGCATAATCAAGATCTCTCAGGAATATCTATTAATGAATGACTTGATATATTGTTCCTACTGTTTTTTTCAGACGATAGGGTTATCTTTGCCGATTTTCCTGCCCTAAACTTACGAAAAAAAAATGTCATCATTATATAGCTAGTCTTCTCAAGGGTCATCGCCTGTTAAGATATCATAACTAGAAAATAAAAACCATTATAATTCTACCTTCCAATTTTTCAAAGAGAATAAATGACTGGGATACACAGAGGGGTGGCAGGGGAAGAGAGGTGTTGCCTAAAAAGAGAAATTCGAGATTTGAGATCGTATTTTAACCGCAGAAATTTTGGTAAAAAATTATTCTAAGAGATTTGTTTTTTACTTACAATTTATTATAAACGAGAAGTCGGTTTTCCAATGCACAATTATTTAAAATATGATAATGAAACATGCCTTAATAAATTAAAATGCCAAGAACATAAGTAAAATGAGAAGGCCGTAATACCCGTGAAGTTGATCGTCCAAGATAAAACCATAGTCTAATCTCATCGCTTTTCCAAAAATATTTGGGAAAATGGCAAATTTCTGGGAATAATCTCTAGATCTCAGGTAAGTTGGGAAAAATTTGATTTTTTGACTTTCTACTCCCTCAGTAATTTTTTATAGCAACTTTCGTGTTGAAGAAAAAGATGAATAATGAGGTATCTACACCTCATCAGGGCTATAGAACAAAAAGAGATAACAACATTTAGAGAAACATACAATTGAAAAGGAATAGTATACAAACAAATTTAGAATTATACAGAATATTGAATTAAATCATAAATGATAAAATAAAATATATAAATCATCATATAAATGATAAATAATCATATAATGATAAAATAAATCATATAATCATAATCATATAAATGATAAAATAAATGATAAAATTGATAACTGATAATTGAATAATAAAAAAAATTTTAATTGATTGATAATCGTGGAATTGGATGGTAGTAGATTGAAAACAGTGACAGATGAAATATATCATGTAGGTAAGAAGATACGTATAATATAAGATATGCAAGTAGTGTCTAGAAAACTGAAAAAATAAATAAATAAATTGAATCTACAAATTGAACACGTTAACACATAAGTTAATACTCACACTGTAATTCAGATATAAGCCACTCACTATTTTTCATTGTCTGTCATAGTGTTCAATTTGTAGAATCAATTTATTTATTTATTTTTTCAATTTTCTAGACACTACTTGCATATCTTATATTATACATATCTCCTTACCTACATGATATTATATTTCAAGGGTCACTGTTTTCAATCTACTACCATCCAATTCCACGATTATCAATCAATTAAATTTTTTTTTATTATTCAATTATCAGTTATCAATTGTTATCATTTATGATTTAATTCAATATTTTGTATAATTCTAAATTTGTTTGTATACTATTCCTTTTCAGTTACAAGCCTGCCTTCTACGCCACAACCCCTGATGAAGACCTGAAACTCAGGTCGAAACGTTGGCATAAAATAAATAAATATGGTTTTGTTTATTCATGTTGTTCTTTGCTGACCGCACCCCCCGACAAACTTCTCCAATCATAAAAAGATGAATAGATTCTTAGAGAATGTGAAGCCCTTATCTTTTCCAAGCATTCAAACCAGGCTTTACTTAAATCTGAAGGTGTATCTTAAAGATCCAATATGCAGCATTAAAAACCTCTAGTTACTTTGGAACGCATAGGTGACCTAAAGGTTTAAAAAAAATGTACAAAATATTACCTCTCCTTTAACATAATTATCGTAATATCAAAAAGAAAAAATCAGAATTATATCCGTAAGTTAATTGATACTCTATAAAGAAGTACTAAGACCTTTCATAACATATGCCTGTACCATATGGAGCTTCACTAATTCTACTACCTTAAAAAACTACAAGTATTCCAAAACAAATACCTCAGAATTGAAAACAACTATTCATATTACGCCAGAGTCACTATGGTGCATTCAGAACTAAATATGCTCCAGACCCGAACATAAATGCATATGTATTATAGTTATGTAAAATAAACTCGTATTAATGTATGTTGATCCAAAATTACTTACGTTGTTGTTGTTGTCTGGGGCTTTAGGGCGTAAAACCCTGAGGTCATCAACGCCCATGTATGATTACTTACGTTACCACTATGAGTAATATATTAAATATAATAGTGAAAGAGATTACAATATTAAAATAACTCACTAATAATTTATTTTTTTAATGGTTTTTATTATTATTATTTCTTTAATTGATGCTATAATAACTGAATAAGAAAGATCCTCATGTTACTTTTATGTCGTTGAACTCCTTGAAGTTACTTCTGTTTTGTGTTGATCTTAGAAATTATACTTTTGAAAACAGTATTACTATTAGAAGAAATAAAATGAACCAAAAAACAATTAATTAATTAATTCATGTTATATTATATATACGTAAATTCATCTATACTATTCTTTCAGCAGGAAGGCCCCATTGCTGCGTGATCGGTGAGATTTACCTTGTAGCATTGGACTGGTTGTCTGTAAGAAATGTTAAGACTTGCATATGTGCGATACCGTTCGATCATTTCACAACAAAGGTAAACGTTTATATGAAATTTATTTTAATGACTTTTTGAAATTGCATGTTTGAAATTTTATTGCTTATGAATTGGTTTATTTATTTTACTATGGTTATTCTTTTATATTTTAGTATAATTTGATAAAAAAAATTTTATTATTAAAAACTACTGTTGTATAGATAATACTGAGACAATTTATAAATTATGTAGTTGGTCCGGGCTGCGGTTAAAAGAAAAAAAATAGTTAACAACTTTTTTTTACGACGTTTCGCCTCACTTTGTAGAGCTCCATCAGGACTGTTCCAGTTGGAAGATTTCGAAATATTATTCTTAAATTACAATTTCCTTCCCATAAATATCGCATTAATAATTAGGGAACTAGCCTTAAAAATTAAAAATGAATTCACTTTTTTTTCTTAAGAAAAAAATATCTTGAGCCTTTTATAATTATATAAAATATATAATATATAGTCTATATAATATATAGGGATGAAGTTATGAAAATAGAAACAGTCTAAAAAAATATTTTTTATTTTATTAAAATCAATATTGTGTGTTCAAAGTGGAAATGGGATTAATTTTTAGGGAATAATTAAATCAACTTATATTTATTCGTTATTAGCTTTATTATTGATTTTAGTAACTTCATATGAAATTTCAGTGATCATTATTGTGTTACTTTCCAGTTTCTGTTAGTTCCATTAAAAATTAACTGCAAAATGTTTAAAAAATACTAACTTTAAAAATATCTTTTAAAGAACTGTAAATCATCGTTTTAGGACGTTTTTAATTAAATAAGAAAGTCTATTAATTCTTGATTTCAATTGATTATTAGTACTACAATTAACTAGAAAATTGAAAATAAATTCGTCTATTTCTCAAAATTCATCTTTTTTAATAACTTATTAACCTCATTTTAGAAAATATGATAGCCAAATTAATTGTGATTTTAATATCTTTTACAAGGACATATATCTAATGTATTAAAGGTTTTAGTGAAATTAAAGGAGCATTAGGAACAGACTAATAAATCTTGAAGTTAAAAAAAAAATGAGAATGTCGAAACCGTTAAAAAATTGCCTGTTGACTTTTTATTTTTGAAACTTTTAAAAAACGCGTCAATAAATGAGGAATGCTACCTAACCAACAGTAATCTTTATCGCTTATGTTCCTAAAAAAAATTACATAATATACTATGTTTTCTGTCCCATCTCTCCTCTGCTGGTTACTAGATCCCCTTTGATTGAATATGTTTATGTTTTACTAATGCTCCAAAAAAAAAAAATTAACAAATAAATAAAAAATGGCATCTGATATAAAATAAACAGATAGAAACAATAAGGTGTTTTTTTTAAAAGATTATCAACTTGTTAAGATGCTAAGATTGACAAATTATTGTAGGAAAATAGTCCAGCTGGCGGTCAATAAACGTATCAAAATAGTAAAAAAAAAACTATTTATTGTTAACCAATGTTAAGCCCCACTTGTCAGGGCTAAATGAGGTAGAACAAATTGGTGAAGTAGGTATGGTATAGATGAGGTGTAGTAATATGTAAAAGGGAGATATTAAGAAAATTGATAAAGATAAACAATAAACATAGGAGTAATCACCTATCTGTAGTACAAAGGACAACTGAGAGAAAAGGGGAACATCAGGTATAGAAATGTGTCTCTCCCACTCTAGTAAGGCTAAACTTTTTCATAATATATAGATAGTTAAACTGACAGAAACATCTAATCGCGTATCTAATATTACAGTAGGTAAATATATGCGATAACTGTGGAGGCATATGTATAAGATAGTACATACAGATATAAATAGATTGATACATGAATAATTGGAGAAGTTTGTCGGGGGGGTGCGCTCAGCAAAGAACAACATAAATAAACAAAACCATATTTATTTATTTTATGCCGACGTTTCGACCTGAATTTCAGGTCTTCATCAGTGCTATAGAACAAAAGAGATAACGACAATATTTAGAGAAACATACAATTGAAAAGGAATAGTATACAAACAAATTTAAAATTATACAAAATATTGAATTAAATCATAAA
>NW_027115675.1:130894-132135 GCF_000696795.3 Halyomorpha halys | reverse complement strand
TCTCTACATCCTGTATCATATCATTATGTCATTATGATCAAATTTGCTGGTTGTATTTTTTTATACAGTTGTAAATATCAATAAATAAATAAAATTAAAAAAACAAAACAAACTATTTTGATAGCATTATTCACCGCCACCCAGACTATGTTCCTACAATATACTTCATACGGTCAACTATTTTCTTCCAATAAGATGGAGAAAGTTCTAATTTACAAGGTTTTCACTGGTGATTGTCGAAAGAATTAAATGTCTGATGGTTAATTAAATATTTTTATATGTTTGTATGTATGTTTTTTTTTTCTTTTTCAGTACCACTGTTGGCAGTGTGGTAATGTTTTCTGTGTGCGTTGTATTGACACCAACATCAGCCTTCCTGGACACGCCAGCCATTGCGCAGTACCAGTTTGTCAACCCTGTTACCACCAAATTACATGTTCCACTCCATAACATTAACTATTTATTAATAATATTTTCAATCATTTTATTCGTTCTAGAAAAATTAATTTTTTCTTTCTACCGTAACGATAGCTGAAAGTTTATTTTTAAATATTTCTAATTTTATGGTATTCAATTCCTCTTATAGTTATCTTCGGTGCCTTTTTTACGCTTTCTTTTATTTTATATTCCAATTAAATTTTAAATTCACTATATTCTTACTGTAACTGATGTCGGTTTGGGTTTTTTCTTATCGTGATAGACTGATGAAGTATACTATAGCTTAAATGATGTATCTTCCATATAATAAAAATAAGTACCTACAATTCTAAATATAAGTTATTAGTGAATAGGGAGCTAATAGACTTCATTACATAAAATTTCGGAAAATCGGAGCTTTTTATTAGGAAACATAGATTTTGCAGAAGTGAGCCTTCATCTTTACAAACTTCGAATAATAAATTCGAATTTTAGCATGATAAGCCAATCTTAAGATTAATATTTATCTTATACTCGCTTAAACTATGTATATTATATATAATGATAATAATAAAATTGTTATAGTTAACTATTATTTTTATATTTTCTAATATTAAATAAAAAATGAGGCAGTCATATAGCGTACTCCATGGCTTTGGTGTTTTATTTCATTAGTACAATTACTATTACCATAGACTTAAAATGAGTTGCACCTTCTTTAAAAATATATTTATATTTCGTTATTAATTAAATTATGTATATTGTGTATTGCATGTATAGCTATTGTCCTTTAGTGCCTTTAGCATCTATAATAAAACGAATGA
>NW_027115675.1:126984-130697 GCF_000696795.3 Halyomorpha halys | reverse complement strand
ATAAAATACATAACCGCAGTCAAATCCCGAATTCGGGTATCTATAACTTATATGGGAAGGGGGGGGGTTATCTAGAGTGTACCACTCTATTCTAATAACAACATGGTGGGAGGTCATGTTTCCATTTCGTGGGACCGCCACAGAAATAAAAGTCGAGCCCCCAGGACGGATTCGAACCGGAATCACTGCAGTTCCCAGGTTGCAACTTCCTGAGTTACAGACGGCCCCTAGCACTCAGGGCTAAATATCTAGATTAGTCAGTTCCCCAAACTTAACATTTTACGAATTCAACCATTTTATTATAATTTTTTAAACCTACAGTACTAAATTGTCTAATTTTAACTAAGACACTTGCTGTTATTATGACTTTATTTATTATTATTGTGGTTATAAATAATGCTAGTAAAACTATGCAGCATATTGTTAAACGAGGTTCAAATCTATTTCCTCAGTATTTGGTTTTATTCCCTGTAATTAGGGTCAATAATTTATCTCGTCAAATTATAGTATTGATATAATCTAAAAATATTGATTCATATCGAAGTATGATAAGCTAAGACAACGTAGTTGTGACGAATACGTGAAAAAAATATTTTTTTTTTTTTTAGTTACAGTTGATGATGATGAAGGCAGTGGTAAAGATTTCATTAGTTAATTTTGATGAATACATTCAACTTAGTGACAGTTTCTCAATACAGAATATCTTTACCTTTTCATTTTCAATTCTCTCGAAACGTAATAAAATTTTACAAATAAAATAATTCTATCATCATTTTCAGATGATTAAGATTACGTTTTTTAAACCTACTGGCTGTTTTTTTATTTAATTAGTCATTTTTATAGTTTGTTATAGCGGTTATAACTACGGTTAACAAAGCATGTGTAATATTTTTGCTGAATATTGTTAAACGGATTTTAAATATATTTCTAAAGTATTTTGTTATATGCCTTTTAATTAGGATTAGTTATTTATCCGATCATATTAAATTATTGTATTTACGAAAACTACAAATATTAATTTAGTCCAATCAAAAAAAATGTTATAGTTTTCTTGTTTAAATAAAATAAATTATATCCAATTAAGTCTCAAGACCCTTTATTAATAATTATAATGTCCAATGTTTCGGCTTACCTGGCCATTCTCAAGAACACAATTAACTATAAATTCACAGCCTCACATTCAACTATTAGATTTTTTTTAACACCCCTAACTATATACAATGTTATAAATAAATAAAAAAATACAATAATTCTTAATACAAGATAAAAGTAAAGTTAATAACAAAAACTATGACATTTATGGATTTAACAAAATAAATAATTGATTTCTAATGAAAAAAAAAAGAAAGTGAATTTAAAAATAAAAAGAAGAGAAAAAAAAAGAAATTAAGATAAAATAAAATTTTAGAGTGACAATCATAGAACTAATAAATGTTGAACTTATGACTGGATGTCAGTGTTGTGGTTAGGTTTCTCAAGTTGTAGGTCATTGCCTTTGACTGTAGGTAACTGGGAGTGTTCCATCCACTTCATTCATGAAACTTTTTTTGATGTAATTCTCAATGCAATTGGCTGTTTCTCACTAACCAAGGAGCATCCACTGCAATTCTTTGGACTTTATTTTGAAAAGATTGTAACTTTTTCGTAAAGGATGCCGCTCCCTAGACTTCACAGCTATACATCAGCAGTGATCTGAGAATTGTTTTAAAAATAAGAATAGCTGTTTCTGGTTTTAATTTGGATTTTATATTTAGGATAGGATACATCATTGCTAACCTCGCGTAGGTTTGAGTTGGATGTTCATATGGTGGTTCCAGGTAAGGCGGCGGTCGACTTGAATTCCCAGCTATCTATACTGTTCCACCGGCAAAACCTGTCTAGAACAATTTATAAGATTATATATAAAATTATAGTTTTCGAATTTTAAGTTGTTTCTAAGCACTATAGAATTCCATTATCTTTTTCAGAACACTCAACTAATTTTTTTTTTTAAAGACACTGGTTGTTTTTTAGACAATTAATTGTTTATGAGAGAGGTTATAAGTAACGTTAATAAAACAGGAGCGTATTGTAATTTCGTACTGTTAAACGAGTTTTAAATCTATTTTAAAAATAGTATTTGGTTTTAGCTTTTGTAATTAGTTTGATCGAACACGGCGGCTGAACAGCGTATAATTATAACGATTTCCATTTAATCTGATGAGACTGAGATTGGGAAAATATGCTACTGGTCGATTTAGAAGTGTTAAAAGTAGGCGCCTAGTAATAACTCGTTCAGGGTTTATGTCTACGTGACGGAGGTGCCTACAACAGATTCATTATCTTTATTTTAACATGTTAAAGCGTGTTAAATGGAAAAAGTTATGTTAAATTAAGAAATATTTCCTTGTTTTATCTTGTTAAAACGATATAACATATAATATGGTTGAGAGTTTGTTACTAGGTCTGTTAAATGGAGAATGACGTCACACAACCAGCTGAGCTCTACACCATTTTATTTGTTGTCGTATTAGGTTACTTCCTCGTAGTTTGTGTTTTGATTGTCTACTAAGACAGTTTTGTAATATACTAATTGTTTTGTAAGTTTTTAAACGTGAATATCAGTAGCCAAACTTTCACACTTCTACTTTTCACTTACTTTAGGCATGTTGTAATAAATTACTGTAATCAAAACTTAGAAGTAAACAATAAAAAGAAGTTTTGGAAGGTAAAGTTAATAAACAAGCTGCTCAGAAAATCCGCTAGGAGCTCTCATGCGTTTAAGATTTAACATGACTTTAAATAGGGCTGCTAACAATCCTATACTTATAACATTTAACATAGTAAAACATTTTACATTTAACACATCATGAACCCCTATCATATACAGTCGGTCAAAAAAAAGTTGGCACACTCCCCTTTTTCTGTAAATCTCAATAAGACTAAGATATTTTCCAGAACTAATATTTACTTAATAAGTGGGTCTTGAAAACTAGATTTTATAAGAAATCAATATTTGGAATTCAAAGATGATTTTGAAGTAATCCTACGATAAGTAAAATTTCAAGGTCAGTATTGACACACTGAATTATGTAGATAATATTTTATAGATTTGAACTGTTAGTCACTAATAGTTGACTAACCAAGTTGCCTTGGAACATTGTACAACCTTTCACTTAAAACCCGTCAACTCTTAATTTCCTCTCTTGTTTTCCCCAACTTTGACTATGGTATATGGTGGACTCAATATGAATTGCGCAGTACAATTTATTTTCGGGACCACCTGAGATACGCACATAACCCAGTACTATGCCGAGCTGAAGTGGCTCAATCCATCCTTCCGATGTCAGTATTTCCTAGCTTCCTTTCTATTAGGGATGGGATATCGATATCGATATTATCGAAATATCGATATTTTGTCTCCGATCTCCGATATTTTGATATCGATATGCAGTAACCGATAATATCGGAATATCGATATTTTCCTTCGATAATATCGGAATATCGGTTACTTAAAAAAAAAAAAAAAAAAAAAAAAAAAAAAAGGTCGGACCTTAAAAGTTGGGATAAATACAAGGAATAGTATAGAAGTGTATGAAATTAGCAATGATATTCCGATATTATATTATCAAAAAATCGATATATTATTTCAATAGTTTAAAATCCATTCAATCTTTAATAATGTTATTAATATATATATCGATAATTGAAACAATATTATTTTATTGGAATAT
>NW_027115675.1:117598-124799 GCF_000696795.3 Halyomorpha halys | reverse complement strand
GTTATCATTTTATAATTATTATTACTTTAATTCGTTAAATTTTCAATATCGATATTTCGATATTTTAAAATATCGATATTTTAGTCCCGATATTATATCGATATCGATATTGCTATCCGATATCGATATCGATATCAATATCGATATTTTTCTTTCGATATCCCATCCCTACTTTCTATTCCAAGTAAGTAGTACTCTGCGCCCCTCCTATATCCTAGATAAACTGCAATTATATCTATATCTATCAATTCTCAATTCTATCCCGTACTACCAGGTCCCGTTCATCTGACATCTACCCTCCACCGAATCGCTGCGTTAGATGAATAATTTTTTACCCGAGCCGCATTTCACTGGAACTCCATTCCCTCTAATATACGTCATGTACCAACCCTTCCCACGTTCAAAACCCTTTTATTTATATATATATATATATTTATATACCCCCAAAATTTATCTACCTTTTACTTCACCAATTTAATCCAATAGTATAATAGTACAGATAATTTGTAACTACCTTTTTGTTTTGTTTTTTATGTATTTAGTCTGATAGTTTTTTAATTTATTTTTCTTTTCTGTATATTTAAAATTATTTATATAAAATTTTAATATAAGTTTTAATTAAGTGCGGTCACACTGTTTTTGGCCAATATATGTTATTGTGAAATTAAAATTACCTTAAAATTATTTTAAAGGGACCTAGTCCCAGAATTATAAACTATTTTTCATTCTCAACATTCACTCTTTTGTTTTATTAGCCATGGTGTCATTGTCTTGGAAGATAAAAGTATCTTAGTCCACAGATATTCGGAACTACTTTTTAAAATAGTGCCGCAAAATGTCGACATATTTTTCTGCATTCATGATACGATCAATCAAGGCCAAGTTTTTCGTACCATTCCACGACATGCAACCCCATACTTGGACTCTTTCACTTCCATTTTTCTCAGTGGGCTACTTTTTTAGATTGACCACTTATTTATTTTTATTATGACTTATCAACTTCGATGTTTATGTTCAATTTTAAATAAATTATTTCATTACAATAGCGTTAAATCTACTTTCACTACCAGTATATAAAATGATTTTTTTTTCCTCTCCTTCTATTAACAAAATTTTTTATTGAAAATTTATTAAAAAAACAAAAAAAACAAACAGTGGCCGCGGAAAAGCACAGATAATTAATTGTTTTCTGATTATTTTTGCCAATTAACAAATGAGTTTTGATCTGAAATGTTCTAGAAATTGTGTTGATTTTTTTCTTTCAGGTATCAAAATTATTTCTTGCCGATAATGCTATAAATAATATAACAACCATTTGACGAAAACTTGAATTTATAGAACTTCATTACCAGCTAAAATTATTCTGTGAACGAACGAAAGGTTTGAAAAACTAGTTTAAGTTTTATTTAGGTTGAGATCAGGATTTTAAAACTAAAAATGCATTAGTATCTATTTTTTTTTAAGCGATTGGACTAGTTTAGGATTTAAAATTGCTTCACCATTCGATTCAGTGCCAAAAAGTACAAAAAATATTACTCCTATTGAAATAATTATATAGGTTCATTATTAATAAAAAATGACGTAAACAATAACAAAGATTTTTATTTTATATCAGTAGTATTTATAAATATTATAAAATAGGACAAGTAACTTATGTAATTAGTGGCTCTCGTTCGGTGGCATTGATGTAAATTATTCTTTGTATATTTTGAAGGTCAGGGCTGTGGTCAAGAAGGAAGAAAAAACAAATTAATAACTATTTATTAATTTCCTGCTGACGTTTCGACCTATGTTGTAGGTCTTCACCAGGGCTGTTGGGTAGGAGTGTAAATACAGATACATCAAATGACAGTATGACGATAGCAGCGTGTTAACGCGTCTGTCTGCCAACCCAAAGGTTGCGAGTTCGAGTCCCCGGTCATATCCGGGATTTTTTCAAGCATATAATTATACAATACTCACTCACAGCCTCCCCCGGGTATTTGTGGAGGTCCGTTAGCCAATGGGTGTGGGAGTGACGAACCCCCACCCACCCTACAAAAACCACATCATGAAACGCGTGTTGTATTTCCTAAGTACATCGCGCGAGGCCTTGGACCTCCACGGTCTGTCGCGCCAATAATAATAATTATACGGCGATGATTCAATTATTAAAAATTGTTTATTTATTTTAAAATTAAATAAAGCTTGAGAAGCTAGATACGTAGCTTATTGTTTTAGATGATTGTTGTTTTGATCCATTGAAGCTATCTAAAATGGCCTTTTTTAATTACTCTATAATATATCTTAATAATTTAAATTAAAAAAATTAAATTTTCAATTTATTTTAAAACAATCGAATATTAAAATATTCAATTAATTACCTACTAAAGTGTGATGGCTAAACTTCCTTATATTAATTACTATCTCAGTATTAAAACATTCTAGTCAAATTTAGCATGTAAGTATTTCAAATTCTTATGTAATATGCGATTTAGTTGGAATATTACTTTCAATCTTTAAAAATCATCTACTGAAAGTCAATAAATATCTTGTCAATTCGCTCTTCAGCACTCATTTGCGCTGCAAATTTTAATTAATGTACCATTGACAATTTTTAAAGTTTGAAATTGTTTGTACAATAAAAAAACACTTTTGTATAATGCGTTTACAATGACTATATTTCACTATTTATAAATATAATCTTATTTTATCAGAATATTGTTTATTTCAAACCTTGTTTTTTCCCCTTTTATTTTGAGTGTCCTTTTTTTTTTTAGTATTATTGGAATCTCTTTAAGCAGTATACACATCATGTTGGTATAGTATAAAAACAGACGATCTACCTGTGACATATGCAAGAGGAAACACTCTAAAGGTTTGTGTCCATTCTTATAAAAAAGTATTTTTGAAATTTTTTTCCAATCATTCTGGATGAGCGATATTTGAAAACTCTAGGAGTTTCAGACAATTGCGGTAGAACAATAAAAGAAAAAAAGAGCATTATAATAAAATTAATGGAGGAGTTTAAAAAAAAGAAATAATGAGTGATAATTTGTCAGTAATAAATTCTTGTTCTAAGCTGCCTTATTTAGTTAGAAAGTGACTGATTTGGTGATGAATTCACAACAGACTGGATCTTAACAACTTTCTTAGTCCAATTTTTATAAATTATGTATATGTTCAACATCCCACTTTTTTTCCAGGGGTTTTGAGAAAATCTATTTATGTACATCACAGTGATGCTGTAAGTGCATTTACACTAGCTTTACGTAAAATACAATTTAATGTTCTCTCTTTTCGGAAAATTAATTGAAATGTTGTAATTTTCCTAAAAGAGTGGTCCTTTAATTGTATTTTACGTGAAGCTAGTGGAAATGCACAGCACCACTGTGAAGTAAGTGGTATCAAAAGCTATTGTTTCATTTTTCCCATGCTTACAAAATGTTTCTGTTTGGTGTTTTCGTTTAATTTTTACTTATCACCTCCCGTTTTTACCATTACATGGCTTTTGATCTAAAGCTATGATTTCTACTGAATCACAAAGGACAATTGAAATTCTAGGTGTTAAAGCGACCTCGAAATTGAAAATGTCTTCCTGATGGAAAGCTTTAAAAAGAACAAAAACAAAACAAGCTGGCTCGGAATATAAACATTTATTTGCTGAAATAACAATAGAAAAGATGATGAAAATAAAACCTTAAGAAGTAAAATAAAGGACAAAACTGTCCTTAAAATAAAATTAAACAATTAACAAAATTCACAAAGTTAATAAATATAAAATAAAATACTTCTAGTCGAACTCCAATGGGTCAGAGACGAGATAGGCCCTGAAGAGAATATCATTCGCTCTTAAAGGTCTGAGACGTTGTTTTCAATTACGAACCTCGGTGGGCCCACGTCTATACGGCGCTCTAAGCGATTGACGCAGAAAAAGGTCTGGTTGCTAGGTAAAATAATCCCTACGGGATGATGTTTCGGAATTTAAATATTTACAATACAAGTAATAAATACAGCTAAGAAGGATCCTTTAGAATATAAGCAAACTTCTCACGTAAATACAAAATACAAATGTAATGGAAATGAAAAAACTACGTCTATTAACAATATTAACAATATTTACAAATTAATATTAAATATGGAGTTGACACAAGGTATCAATTTCCGAATTTTAGAGTTTGGAACTAAGTACAAAAAGTGACTCTATAAACCTCGATAAGTGACTCCATGTTTCACGAATCAACACGACACAAGGTAAGATATTTTTTTGTTTAATTTCAATTTTATCGCTCGTAGATGTGTGTTTTTTAAAATTATATAGATTAGTGCTTTTGGCATTTAATTAAGTTTGTCTTTTTTTTTTTTTTTTTTTTTACTTTATTTTTATACCAGATCGGCCTGGTGGGCCTTACATGGTTGATATAACTTATATTATATATTTTTTAACAGTTTATTATGAGGGGGTATAGTCATACAAATGACACCCCTAACTAAATAAAATGTTCTTATTAAAAGAAAAAAAAATAATAATAAAATAAATAGATAAGAATAATGCTTCTTAATAAAATAGGAAAGTAAAATTAATAACAAAAAATAAAACAAACAACTGTCTTCTAATAGTAAAAAGAAACAAGTTAACTTGAAAAAGGGAAGAGAGAAGAAAAGAGAGAAAAAATAAATAAATAAATAAAAATAATAATAATGATGAATAAATAAGATGAATAATAATAATAAGTAAATAGTAGTAGTGTGACTATGAATTAATTTTATATTTATTAAAAATTTATAAAAGAATGTCCTGCAGCAGTCTGGGCTTCAGTCTTCGGGTTGAGGTTGGGTTTCCCAGGTTGTAGGCCACTGCTCCTTTAACTGTCGGCAACTGGGAGTGGAACTTCATGAACCGTTTTCTGATATAATCCTCTATTGACTCCATTTGTAATTCGCGATGCAATTGGCTATTTCTTATGAACCAAGGAGCATTAACTGCGATTCTTAGTACTTTATTTTGAAAAGATTGTTGTTTTTTCCTTTTCGTGAAGGATGTCGCTCCCCAGACTTCACAGCAAGTTTGTCTTTGAAATTCCTCAACATATAGTTAAGTCTAAAGGCCTTTATTTTAGTTTTTTAGACACTACTTACATATCTTCTAACCTACATAATATTATATTTTATCTTTCACTGTCTAATTCCATGATTATAAATGAATTATTTTGTATTATTCAATTCAATATTTTTTATAATTCCAAATTGGTTTATTTTCAATTTTATGTTTCTCTAAATGATGGTTGTTATTTCTTTTGTTCTACAGCCCTGATGAAGACCTGAAACTAAGGTCGAAACGTCGGCATAAATACATTTTTTTTTCTTTGCTCACTGCATCCCTCAACCATCTCCTCATACATGTTATTCACGGTCAACTATCGTCTCATCTTATTTTATAATATATTTTCTGTATATTATTACGTCATATAATGAGATTGAAATTATTTTTATTTTTTGTATATGCAATGTATAGAATTACTTGGTTACCTAAAAGATGCAGTGAGTTGTCTTATTACCACAAAAAGTAATTTTCTCTCTGTCTGTGGTTTAGCTGCCTCCAGCACTGAGGGGCTCAATTGTTTCCCCTCCGTCTCAAACCCGTGATAGCTTCAATCAAACTGTTAAAACGCTCTCTTGATAAATCATTCGGGAGGGGAAGCATGTCTAGACAGAATGTCCAGTATAGCCATGAACATTTTCCAACAGAAACATATAAATAAAAATCTATGTAAAACAACTAAAGGCTATATAGAATGATTATATCGGAATCATTATTATGTCATGATTGTATCATTAGAATTGTATCAGATCGACGATGATAATCAGCATAACCCTTTCTAGATTCTACTACAAAAAAAACTTGATATATTAGTTCCGAGATAGTATTAATAATAAAATATCAATAATATAGGTATATATTACACCTAAAAAAAAAATTGATTTAGACCTGTTCTGATTACTTACTTCCAGGAAATATAAAAATAAAAAAAATCAATGACTGGATTTAAACCATTAAAATAAATAAATAATCTGACATACGAAAAAGAATTTTTAAGCAACTACTCCAAATTAACTTGAAGGACTGCCCGTAGCTCAGTGGTTAAGACACAGTGGTTGACTTTTTTCATTGAGTGGCGGTCCCACAAAATGAAAAACTTTGACCCCCAACCATGGTTAGGCAGTATAGGACTCCAATGGGAGTCTTGGCCCAAAAAAAATTAATTTGAATAATAGGTATTTATGTAAAAATAATACAATAACATTTGTTGCCAAGTTTTATGTTTGTTCATCTTCTTCTTCCGAGTTATTTAAATGTAAATTTTGATCTCCACGTGGTGTTCTTAATGTCCCGTAAAAGTCATGTTTAATTAGAGGTATATACTTTAATGAACTCATGATACATTTTTTTGTTTCTTTTGAAATTGTTCTGCCATTAGGAATATTGGTTGAGTTATATTTTTTTTAATTCCTGGCCTACCAGCCTCTAGGATTGTAAATGTACTCATTTTTTTTAAGCTTCTATATCTGCAAAATCCGCGGCATTGGGCAAATAACTGTGCCCACTTAATAAAAATTTAAGCTCAATTGGTTAAGCTTATATATCTTCACTATGAACCAATTTCAGTTAACTTAACACAGTTTTCAGGTTTCGATTCTGTCCTGGACATGAATCTGAATATATTATAATTTTTAGAAAATTTATTTAACGTTTTTTGATTACACAATAATTTTCACAAATACTTCAATGTAATATTTTTATGTTTTAATATTTTAAACAAAGTTTAGTTTTTTTTTTTAAATTAAAAGAAAGCACGTACATAAAACTCGAACGATTCTAAACAGTAGAAGTAACAGTTATAGTTACTATGATTTTTTTGTTTTCGGTGTTACCAATAATTATCGAAAGAAGAAATGTTTAATTTTTATATCAAAATTTATGTAAAAAAATATTCATAAAAGGTGGACTTCTTCACAATGGCTTCTGAAATTATTATAGAATATATTCAGAAGAGAGAAATACTTTATTCATATATGCTGCCTAAATACATTAGGTTGCTATCTTACACAGCATACTTATCAATCCTTAATCGGACATATTTACATTACATATTCATGGTATAATCATAAAAAAAAGATATACAATAATAGGATATAATCAACATTTTTTTTTCACCACTAC
>NW_027115675.1:111386-114958 GCF_000696795.3 Halyomorpha halys | reverse complement strand
CGGCTATCTTTAATGGACATTGCTTGGGAGCGTCGGCGTTCATAATGCTCTGTACCACTTTTTTCCTTCTATTATAATAGTTGTATTGAGCTAGCTCATAGTGGTACTGTTTCTGCCGACGGTTTCTGTCTGCCTTGTTAGCTCTCTGCGGATTCGACACTTTCCCCGCTCCCTTGTCGGCCATTTCGGTTTTATTTTTTTTTCTCATTTTATAAAATTTTATGGCATAAAAAAAAAGGGCTGTCTGACCTAGAAAAAAAGAAGCTACTAGTAAATCCTTTAATAACTAAGAAGAATATTATTTATTTTATAAAAAATTACAATTATCAGAAAATATTCAAAAATCGTCTTAACCGACCGGCTTTTGAGGGTCTCATTTATTTTCTTAGGTGCCATGCCTATGCGTATTTTTTATTTCAACTACACATTTTTATTTTTTTTATTTCTGTCACCAAATATTAAATACGAACAATTTTGTCCAAAACTAATGGTGATTGCAGTAAAATTAAATTGAAACTAAAAACAACAAATAAATAAAAATGGATAAACATTCAATAGCAAATTCCTGATCGGAAATATTATAGTAATTTTTCTGATAATGTTTTTTACCTTCATCTTATTTGATTTTCTCTTGTCGCTCCATGTCTTTTTCGCATATCTTATATTGAATTTTAATTCTGGAACACGTATCAATTTCAAAAATTCATCAAGAATGTTGACAGGATATTCTTACATATAGTGGGTGAGAGTCTTGTGGTATTACTTCCTCTCCCTGAAGATTCGTGGATAATTAAACTCTTTATAAATATACGTTTTTGGAGTAATGCTCAATCAAAATTTTATCGTTTATTGATTTTGAGATCGTTTTTACAGTGAGACTTTACGACCAGTGCCGCTTCTACTATTATATTGCAACTGTTATATAATAATAATACTAATAATATTCTTTATTTATTCTGGGACTGATCCCTTTAGAGTAATATTACTGGTGTCAGAAGTATGCTTTAGAGTCTTAAAGTAAAATACAAAATTTTCAAAATAAGAATGAAATTATATACCATAAAAAATAAACTATAATAATTAATAGAATATATAAAATAAAAATATAACCAATAAAGTAAAACTATATTTGATATTATAAATCATAAGGTGACTAACTACTAAGAAAAAAGAAAAAAATGGAAAAGAATCAAACATAAGTAAACTAAAAATAATAAACAAAAGTTACAATTACTGTTAATATACATATTTACATGTTTAACCAAAAATTAGAATGATCAAATACAGAGGATAAATAAACCAACATAAAAGGTAATGAAAAACAAAATTATATTAAATAAATCCTCAAAAAAATCTTAAAGATATAATTCTACCAAAATGGAATAAATTATAATACTAATATCCTTATATAGCTTAATAAATATTTTAAAAAAATCCAATAATATTTATTTTAAATATCATTTCTCTCTCCATCTATTTACATCTTATTTAAAACTTTTAATTGTTATTCTTACGGACTTGGGTGGACAGATGGTGGTTGAAAATACGGGATTTAAAGATTGGAAGGGTATTAGAACAACGAATAAAGGAGGGAATATAATTCCATAGGGAAGAGAAACAGATGAAGAAAGATCTGCTAAAGGCACAATAATGTTGTGTAGATTATATGACAGTTGCCGTCACGACAACATTTACTTTCGTACTAAATTCGTATAAAAATATTTGATATAACAAGCATTTCAGAAAAAATTGTTTCATCAATCATGGCATAACTTTAATTCGTGAAATAATCCATTAATAAATTAAATTCGAGCAAAACTTTAAAACAATTTATTCATCTGGACCAGATTATACCCAAAAATAAAATATAAAATGCAATTTTTAACTTTAAAAAAATAAAGGTCTCGTCTTATTAAATAAAAAATATTTATTTATTTTCAATGACGATATCACTTAAATCAATTAATAATTAACTCATCATTTAGTAAAAAATTAACTTTTTAACAAGTCAAAAACATCTTGAATAGTATAATTTACAATTTTATTTGGTTGGACCAACAAAAAAAAGTTTTTGTGTCTTTATTCATAGGTAATAGTGAATTCGTGATCTTTACTAACATACATGAGAAAATATAATTCACATTTTTTAAAAATTATTAACAATTGCAAAACTAACAAAAATGATATTAATCCTAGAAGCAGATATCTTAGGGAACATAAAAAGCTATTTGGATAAAGATACATCATTTTTACAAAAAGTCATTCTGCTAAAAGGACAAGTTTTACAAGGATTATGAGAATGGCCCATATCTGACCTGTCAGAGATCCCTACCAGTTCAGTGTAAATTAACAGTCGTGTTGTTGTATTAAATCACTTTAGTGTTATTAGTAATGTACTAATTAACAGCTTTGAAAAAAAATTAACGGAATTGTTTAGAACATCGAGATACCGTAAACACGTCCACATCTTATTTAGAAGGAATTTACTTCTTGTAAATAAATATTTATATATTAATATATATCACTCTTTCTTTATAACAGTACTTTAGGAATAAAAAGGACCGTTATTCTAAAGGACAAAAACTTCTGGATTTCTCTACAATCCGTTCACAATTGTTAGTAACTCAGCTTAGTACAAAAGAAGTGTGTTGGGCGAAAATAGAGGCTATTGCCCATTGTGAGAACAATGGAACATGGAAAGGAAATAATGTGAAAAAAATTAAAGGGAATTATTATTATTATTATTGAATTTCACACTTTCTTGGCTATTCTCATAAATATTCACCTTCTCGGACCAAGGTCAAGGGTTAGGCTAATACATTAAATTATATTGTTTAATTAAATAACTTAAACATAAATATTCTATATTTCTTTATAAGTCCGACGTTTCGGACAATTCGGCCTTCCTCAAGGATAATCTATCACAAACAGCTTTTATTATTCATATGATTTTTAACAATCTTAAATAAACAAAAATATTATTAATCTGCCCAGGTCAATAATTTCAGTCCAGAATTACCCTATGAAACATTAAAACATTAGGGAATCATATAAATTTATTAATAAGTAATCCTTAGTTTACGACTGATTACCTATTTTTACAATTTTTCACATTAAAAATAAATTTTAGTTTCAGTCAATTTTTAACGATTATAATTTATGACAATAATATTTGTAACCTTCCTCACGCTCAGGTCAGGGATATAATACAATTATTTAAACTATATTTTGGTTAAATTTCCAATTGCTTTTATTATTAAAATTTATATCAAGATTAATTATAATTATTAACATTCATTTTATGCTATATTTTTCATAAATTAAATTTGCTCTCTGTATAGTGTTGGTTCAGATTTCTTGTGTCTGTTGTTTTAAAATTCTCTGTATAACTAATGTTTTAGTTTTATGATATGTAAATGGACTCAAGTAAATGGACCTTTTTGAATGTATTATTTTCTTTATGTAAAATTATTGTATTTTCAAAATGGAATGTGTGCTGGATTTGAGTTGCATGCTGCACTAGTGCTGTTTTATTGGGATCCTTCTCCATTAATAATAATCATTAACATGTT
>NW_027115675.1:74896-107131 GCF_000696795.3 Halyomorpha halys | reverse complement strand
TACTTATTTGTGTTTCATTGACCGCACCCCCAACCATCTTCTCATTTATCATCCACGGTCAACTATCTCTCATAATTAAGATCCGACATAGTGCGATATCTTGGATTCATACTAGACAAAAGGCTCAACTGGAACCAACATACTATACTTAAAAGACAAGAGCGAAACAGACGATTCAGCCAACCTCACCGACTACTCAGCAAGACCTCTAATCTGTCAATAGACAAACTACTAATATATGAGACTATCCTCAGACCTATCTGGACCTACGAACTTTGGGGAACAGCTGAACCTTCGAACATCAAACGTATCCAATCCTTTCAATCCAAAATCCAGAACCATTGTCACTGCACCCTATTATGTTTCCAACAGAACACAACACCATGACCTTCATATCCCTTTTTTCCTCGACCTCATACCAACCAAATTATCAAAATTCCATTTAAACCTTTCTAATCATCCTAATCCTTATCCAGTTCCACTCATCCTTACAAACCACCTCGAAGGTAGCAACGACAGGGGCCAAAAGACTTATTGTAAAATAAAAATGGACAATTGGAGTTCCGGCAGTGGCCAGATGCTTATGTAGAGTGATTGCGGCTTTAGCGCACTTACTCAGCCTCCACTTGCTCATTACCAATGACGTCGTGGGGAGAGGGATGCGCTGGGATCTCGAAGGGCTCATACATGGGGGATTGAGAGGGCTCGGGGATCCTCAGGTCGTATTGTATATAATTTATTTTACATAGTTTATGTTCATTTTATTTATTTTTCTGTTTATATTGTATAGAGATTTTATTTATTTAGTTTTGTATCATTTTTCTCTTTTTTTTTTTGGTTATAAATGTTCAATTAGCACTATTACTCATTGCTTAAGTTTGTGGCAGATTATAATAATACTTATCAATAAATAAAGTAATTATTAAAAACAAAACAAAACAAAAAAAAAACTGGATAATAATATCGATTTGTTTACAGGTGTAGTTGTTGCGTGTCCATCGGCCGATGAAGGGAAGAAAAAAAAACTGGGTTCCGCCTCCGCGTGGATGGTTCAAGCCTCCTATCTATCTATAATCTTTTTTTATTTTGTTTTGGCGGTCTCGAAGCAGTCGGACAAAGGCTTGTTCGGTCGTCTTCGGTTCTCTCCGCCTGGAATCGGTGGACGGTAGGGCAGTGGGGCCAGTCCAGTGGCAGAACCAGTTGTAGTCGGATCCTCGATCTACCTTTCTGTGGCTAGTCGAAAGGGAATATGTGACTTTCTCAGCCCGAAGTGAGTACCTTGTGTATAATAATGTTAGTGACAGGTCGGCCTGCATGTTATATTGCAGTTTAAATAGGTTTATGCATGAAAATAATAGATTTTTTGTATGAAATGGTCATAGAGACTTCAATGCATCTTGATGTTGATGTTTCTCTTAAAGCCATCCTGTTATAGAACCTTCCATTTTCTATTTTATTTATTATATAAAACAAAACTTCACATTCGTTTTACTCATTAAAAGGACAAAGTTTGTTCACAGAGTTGTATAAGCTGAAACAAACAATCTAGTTAGCTGTTCAATTCTGTGGAACACTTATTCTGAGCGAACCGTGGGAAAATGATAGAATTATGAGAAGGAACAGGTTTAATGACACCTGAGCAAGGTTCCCTCTCTGTCATTAACTTCACGTCTCGATTTCTTTTAATTATTTTGAGCCATTTCTTCCCAAAGCCATTACTTTCTGAGTAACTGCCACAACAGTTTCCAGTTACTCGGTTTTTCAATGCAATCCATTTTACTGATTTTATATTTTAGTACCCTCTTTCAGAATGATACATGATACATAGTACATGAACATAGTAATTGGAAGGTTTCAAGGCGATAGGCAATTGATAAGAGGAGGACGGCCTAGGTATGTCTTGATGCCGTGAGACTTTAATGCATTGTTTCTGCTTCCTTTGTCTCAAACACTTGATGCTCACTCAACTATCGAAATATTCTGTTAATTTGTTTTTCTCTCATAGCAGACAACTTCAATCTAAATCCTATATAATTAAAAAAAAAATTATTTTTATTTTTTAAAAATAGTTGCCTTTTGATAAATAAAAAAGCGATTTTAAATATTTATACACTAATAAATTTGACCGCTGCTTTCAATATAGATTTTACGGAGCCATTAATTTTTGAGATCTATATTTTATTCAAAATGACTTAGTAATACATAGGAATCAATAATAAATTCTGTTGCGCTTTTATCATGTTATATTTTGCTCTGAAACATAATACGTTAACATAATTATGTTGGATCTATTTTTTCAATATAATTTAATTCACCTATCTCAAAAATCAAGGAAAACTACTTAAAATTTATAATAACAAGTTGTAAAACGATTGTATATTGATAATTATTGTTTCATTAAAAACGTTTTATATTTGAATGTTCTACAATATTCCACGGGAGCATTCATATTTGTTATTTCATGATAGATTTCTGTTCCTCTCGCCCTATAATTTTCAAAATTATACCATAGACTGGAGTTACTTTTTAACTTCTCTAAGACAGTCTGTAGAGAAAGAAATAGTCTTTGATTATAAACTTTGAAAGTTTTTAATATTTATTTATTATGAAGAAAGGCTGGGCTCTAGATTTATATCCACAAGTCTTAAATTAACATGCTATATTTTACTGTTCCAAAACATGCCATAAAGTAAGTTAAAATTGCTTGTAAGTGGAAGCTTGTTTCTGATATTGTTATTATTTTTTTAAAAATTTTGTGTTAGAAAAAGAAAGTTAGATAATTTTATGTTTCTATTTTGAAAAGAAGCTGTTGGGGCGGTAACTATGAAGCTCGTATGTGTTCAATGATACAAGTAGATGTCCAATATTTATTATGAAGGGACACCTCCAACATCTGTATCTTTGGTATACAATACATCTGTGGTCTAATTAAATAATAATAATTAGAATAAGCATAAATTTTGATTTCCCGCCGCTGAAGCCTGTTTTTTACACTAATATAAATTTTATTGCAGTCGTTTGAGTTATTTAACGTTTTTAATGTCATATATTAGAATAGTATAATATATCGCTTCCCCTCTCATGTAAAAAAACAAAATTGGTCGACGTAAAGGGTCCAGTTTTGTAGAGAAAATCTAGTGGTTTGGAGTTTTATCTGTCAGTATGTAACTTAAAACTGAAGGGAGTATAGTATGACTGAAATATAGTATATTGAAAATTTTGGAATAAACAATGATGGGGAACTCAATGAAATATAATAAACCGTCAATTGTGTATAATTCCAATCAGATAATGACTAAAAATCAAATTAACGTAGATTTTAAAAAAGAAATTTATATGCCGCCGATTTGGCCAGAAGGAGATACCAATTCTTCCATGATAAACTTCCCAACCACCCAAATCCACTTGTTTCCAACTTGGCTTCTCCACCATTACCTGATAATCCCCCCAGGCGTCTGGGAAGAAGATGGCCTCGAGATCTCCTCTAGAAATTTTATTGGAGTTCTATCAATTGGTAGATTCTCTACATGACTGTATCATGTCATTGTGAAACTAACATCAAATTTACTAATTTTATATATTTTTAATACAGTTTTAAATATTAGTAAATAAATTTAAATGAAAAAGAAATTTAGAATGCTTGACTATACACTTTACTCCCTTAATTCGCTGGCTTTTGGTTTGGCAAACGTAGTAGGAACTGTGAGTTTGTTCGCATTGATTTTTCCATAGCAAATTTTTCCTGTGAGATCGCAAATTAAGTCCTCCTTCCTGGTCGGTAGATCATTGTATTGTATAAAAGTTACTTTCAGGATAATTTCTTAACGCAATAATTTTTTCTTCTGGAACACTTTAAATAGAACTTTTCTTTTCGTTGATTTTTCAAATAAAATTCCTCTTGATGCCATTCGAACTATTTTAGCAAAAAACCGTGCCCGTGTAGGCCTCGGCGCGACATATTTCCGTGACAACGTATACTCTATGCTAATATTACATAAATATAAATTAAAATCAATCCAATGTTATATATTTGAAATAATAAACCAGTTCACATATTGAATTCAGATATTTATTTTTGCTTGGTTATACATTAATTAATTTTTATACATATGATATAATATCCATATGTTAAACGAAGTCAATTTCCGTTACGGGACACTTTTTCTAACATGGCATCCCGAAAAATGATTTATAAGACGTTGTCACGTCAAAAACTCCCAAGGCATTGGTTTAGTTTTCGTTGAACTTAAAGGGCATTGAAATAAGTGAAGATTTCATACTTCCGTTGCTTGCATCACTTATATTTCTGTTGACCTCAATAATACTATGGAATTCTCGAAATGGAAGTGCTAGATGAATTACGGTTTTAGGTTGAAGAGAGGTGTGTCATTTTTTAAAAACTTTTATTGGGACAATACATTCTGCCACACTCAAGGGCAATATGTATTTGGGATGTAAGTACACAATAAGGCCATATATACATATTAACTAAAAATAAATAATAATAATAAAATAAATAATACATATTAACTAAAATTAAAAAGTAAATAAATAATAATAAAAAAAATACAATAAAATAATTAAGTATAAACTAAAATAGAGGTCTGTCAGAAGTTCGGATATAGGTTATTAATCCTGTCCAACTTCCAACAAAAATAACATCAGTAAATATGCAAAAGATTTAAACAAAGTACTGTCGGATATTATTCCAATAAACTCCTGAGTTATATAGAAATATATATGAAATATCTGTTTTAATAATTAAAATATATTGATCTATTGTAACATACTTTTGATATAGTAAAAATGTCAATTTCGTATGAAAAGAATTCCATGTTCTGATTTGTTGATGATTAATACTATAAAATTATAGTACAATATTATAAAAAAATATCAATCATAGCCATGAGTCAACCCTGTGGGTTCTGGAGTCCACCCAGTCTCATAAAGTGATTACCCTTAATTGGGGGAAAATCTGGCGATACAGTTTGATTCTGAACAAATCATCTCCTTGCACAACCGTTAGTCTAGTAACAGTACTTCCTTACAAAATAAAGCACCCCTGACCTTATATACATATAATACGTAATTGGTGAGGTTGAGGTTTTTGTAACATGACAACAGTATTACTCGGAAGGAGGCGTAGAACGCCATACGTAAAGGAGTAGCCCAGTCATCAATTTTTAACGTGACTCGAATAACATACCAAGTGAATCGTTTTGTGAAATACAAATGGAAAGGGGTGGAACACAATAAAAAAAGTATATAGTAATTCACTTCTAGAAAGTGGTATCAATATGAGTGACATTATTTTCATTATTAATAAAAAACATTTTTTTTTTCGGTTAAATGAGGTTTCATCTGTACCGAATCATCTTTACATATATTTCGCCCCTATCCAGGGCCATTTCTGGTATACGGGGTAAAATCAGGGAACATATTAAATATATTTGTTAAACTTTTTTACGGGTTATTTTTAAGTAAATGGCTATGAAATATTGAGTGGGTAGAAGGTGCAGAAATAATTCGGTTTATTATTCCTTTTGGTTATAACATTAAAAAAAATAATAAGTTGCCAAAGATTCAGTTTAAAAAAATCTTTAAATTTGTTTTATCAAGTGCTGAAGGTATTTACTGTGAAAGTAAAATATTTATAGATTTTTTAATCGTTTCATCATTAAAGGATCCACGATTTTATAACCGCTATTAATCATCAAGCTATTAAAATAAAATATGTATCCTCTCATTTTATCTCTAATGCTATGGTATATTTCTATGTATTTCATTTTCAGCAAATATCATGAAAACTACTACTGAAGATAAACGTTATAAACTAATTTATAGCACATTAAACAAGCGTCAATTTGAGTGCTGATATACATATTTACGTCTAATGGTTCCTTAGATAAAGATTTCCGACAATAAATTCATTAACTACTGATTTTTCAGTAGATTTTTTTATAAAATATTGCTTTTAAAAGAACTGTATCTTGGGAATTATGGAACGTAAACACCCCTGTCACGGCTCATATTTTAGTAAATTTATTCTACTTTAAATAATTTTTTATTAGATATAAGAAGACGGTCAGGGTTGCGGGCTAAAAAAGAACAAATAGTTTATAACTATTTATTGTTCGATGATTTGCAGGGGGCATTTATTTTTATTTACTTCCTTTTTTTTCATTTATTTATTTATTTTCTTTCTTATTTTATTTTAGTATGATTGTGATAATTCATCACTATTACCTATTGCCCAACAACGTTGTGGCAGATTATAATATCTATTAATTAATAAAGTTTTAAATAAAAAAAAAAAAAAATTGGCAACCGGATTAGAAATTTTATTATTAACACACGCTATGTTACATGTCATCAATGAAAATAATTATTTGGAAATTAGACAAATCTTTTTTCAACAATTATTATGATAGATGTCCATAGATTTATTTGAATAATTTTTGTTGTTTTATTAGGTTTTTGGGTCTTGTAATTATAAAAATTATTTTTTTTTAAACATTTTGAAATAGCCCCTATTTTTTATTCCCCAAATTATACTTGGCAGACTCATCAATTTCGACTTGTAATTATAGATATTTTTCATTAAAGTAATCTAAAATTGGGATGAAATGACTGACTTTTTTCTCCTCTGGGGCTCTTGTACTATAACTAAATATTTAATTAATTGTATAATCTGATCTCTAATTAAATAAAAAGAAAATCATATATAATTTTATTAATAATTATAATATAAGTTTTTAAAAATTATTTTCTTAACTATTTCTGAGACCATTTTTCTTTTTTTTTGGCACTAACATAACTGTAGTTAAGATAAATAATGCTGTGGAAAAGCTCCAACGATAATTAATTTGGGAAGGATCAAACCAAAATTTATCAACAATTCTGGACAGATTTACAAACCTAACAGAGGGTTTGAGGAGGTATTTCTTGAAATTTGACTTTTCCTTAAAAATTTGAGGAAACAAATTTTTTGTTAATTAAAAATAGGGAAAAGAACTAACTTTTGAGTTTTTTTAGTATAATTTGAAGGGGGTGAATAACATCCTCCTCGCACACTGGGGCCTTGTATGACATATCGCACTCAAAACTTCATTTTTGGTTTGTTGTTATTATAAAAAAAAATCATAGTTAAATAAACAAGAACAAACATGGAACCCGATCAAGTACCGACAGAACAGGCGTCTATTAATAGAAGTGTTCATTAAATCTTCTTTTACTCACGGTAGAAAATGATAATACTGTTATTGAATTTTGATTTCGCGCATAATACTATTAAATTTATTCTATATTGTAATTCTGTTTTAGAGGAATCGTAAAAAAAAAAAAAAAAATCGAACTCCAAAAATTTAAAAAATAAATATTGATTGCTTATATTTATCTTTCAGTCAATACTTCTGCCGCAAAGAAACTGTTAACATTTTTTATAAGTTAGTTAACCACCCCAATTCAAAAATACCAACATTAATAACAGGTATGTAGGCCCTGTTAAAGAACTATTAATGTATTTTTTTAATAATGTAAATTTTTGTAATTTTGTAAATTAATGTAAATTTTTAAATTTATGAGATAGAAATTTCTAAACTAAACTTTCGAAGGCCCCCAGGGGGATGGATTTTCACAAATGAGGTATCAAATGAAAGAGAGTTTCATTTGTATT
The DNA here is from genome assembly GCF_000696795.3 of Halyomorpha halys. Taxonomy (NCBI): domain Eukaryota; kingdom Metazoa; phylum Arthropoda; class Insecta; order Hemiptera; family Pentatomidae; genus Halyomorpha; species Halyomorpha halys. The sequence goes on along the minus strand of NW_027115675.1, from coordinate 99,456 downwards.
CTTCCTGACCATACTTGACAAATTCATCAATTTTGACTTGCAAACATACACAGTTTTCATAACACTAATAAAAATTTTTTGTGAGATAACTAACTTTTTTTTCACCTGGCTCTGGTACTAGTTATGATGTGTATTTGTCGAATGCTAACAAAGATCTAGGAATCTGGTTGTCAAACAATAGATTTATTGACAAACCGGCTGGTGATTATTTCATTTATTTATTTATTATTATTGTATTGAAAATGGGGAAAAGAACTAAGTTGTGAGTTTTTTAAAGGTATTGGATAGGAGTGAGTTACATCCTAACCACCCTATGAAAAACGGCGTCAAGAAACGCGCGATGTATTTCCTAATTTATCGCCCGATGACTTGGTCCTCCAAGGTCTGTCGCCCATATAATATTAATAATAATTATTGTTATTTCAGTTTATTTTATTTTTCATGTACATAGTTTGATCATGTTTTTTCTTTATTTTCTTTATTCTTCTACTTGTTTATATTTAGAGAGAAATTTTATTTATTTGTATGTACTTTTTTCATTTATTTATTTATTTTCATTCTAATTTTATTTTATTTTAGTATGATTGTTGCCCAACAACTTTGTGGCAGATTTTAATATTTATCACTAAATAAAGTTTTAAATTTGAATAAAAATTGCAAACCGGATTAGAAATTGTATTATTAACACATGCTATGTTATATATCATCAATAAAAATAATTATTAGAAAATTAGATAAATCTTTTTTTAACAATTATTATGATAGATGTCCATAGATTTATTTGAATAATTTTTTTGCTTAAAATATTCCATCGTTTTATTTTGAATTCTTAAATCCGAAATCCAGTGTCCTAATGACCAATAGCAATTTATATGATAATTTAAACGAATTTCCTGTATAATTAGCGTATTCTGTGACGAAACAACTACTCCCACTTCATTAAAATGAAGGGGTCGTATTAGGCACGGAGTTTATATTTATTATTGGTATATTTTATTATTTATTTATATATATAGTTTTATGACGGAATATTCTATTATTTATTAATCATGTTAAATTTTATTTGCTCAGTATGAATTATAGGGAGACAAGCTTAGATACCTAGACACAATAGAAAATATAATATGAGTTACCACAGCACAAAGGTTAGGTTAGGATTGTATGTATACGTTTTATTTTTCGTGTATGGTTAATTCAATATCTGCCATAATCCTTATTGATCCAAATTTTGATTTTTTCGTATCTGGGGCACTTTCGAAGTATATTTTAAAGTAAACAGGTATTAGTTTAAACTAAACTAAAACACCTCTTTCAAAAATAATAGGCTGGCCAAATTAGTCATGAGACATATTGTTCTAACAGAATAACATCAAATTTAGGTAGTTAGACAATAGGTACATTTATGCGATATTTGCTAAAAAGATGAATTTGGATAATAATAATAATAATTCTAGGACAAAACAAGTGAAACGATTCCTGATCAATCAATGAAATAATAAAATGAAAAATAAAAAAATAAGAAAGAGAAATTTTTCGGGCGCCATATTCTGCGAGAATTATACATAATAAAAGAATACTTTTATAAATTTTATATCAATAATTCATTAAAACTATGTTTAAATAAATATTAATTATAATGTGAAAATGAAGAAAAATTAATTTTATAGTAATGTGTTGGGAGAATGCGCGACACGCCGACACAACAGGGTATGGGATAAGTTAATGAACCTCCTTAAAGAAAAGAATTTTGCCTGCTTCGATGAGGTCTACTGTATAGATACGGATGGATCCAAGCGAAATGCCGGTCGCTTTCCCTAAGATAGGTAAGTCAGCCTTCATTCTGGATCCCACAGTGAGATGTGAAAGTAATGACCTTGACCAGGCAAACCGTGTAGAAATGAAAAAGAAAGAAATATATAATAAATGTATCCCTTTCCTTAAGGAAAAGTTCCGTGAGGACTTGAGGGACTTAGGAAGAGACTTCTACGTGAGTGTGCCATGGTTCGGAGCTCGCGGAACTATACGAAGCACAACTAGGAGCTTCATAGAGAAACTCAGTGTTTATATCAAGGACGTAGCAAAATATAATCCTGTACTCCCTGGGAATCATCCACCTTCACATGCATCTTAACAGATGAGGTGGTCATGTCTCAGGAAAGCTCATGCATATATCGCACAGTTTATTTATACCTTTTTATATTATATCTTTATAATTTCATATTTATTATTTTTATGTATATATCTATTACTTTTCAAATGTGTTATTTTTATATCTATTAACGGTTTTTTTAACCTATTGATATTTTTTTTTAATATAACTTTTAGTTTAATGCATTTTTTTTTTGTATTCATGTATATAAAGTTCTACTTTAAATTTTAATTGAATATAATTGTGGACATCCATGTTTTATTTATGGGTTTTTATGCATATATATTTAAAATGTTGATGATTTATTATACTGTTGATTATAATTCTGCTCTATGTTTAATGAAGAAAAAAAATCATGTCCGGAAAGAGACAAAATTGTAAAATTGTGTAATTGAAAAATAATAGAAAATATATACAAATATTATAAAGAACAATAAAAAAACAAGAAAAAAAAAAGGAAAAATATGTAAGGAAAAAATAACGAAAACAATAAAAAAAAAAATCATGTATAATTAGCATATAATTCAAATTTCTATACTATGACGATTTATATATAGGTTTCGAAACAAATTGTTTTTACTAACGTTAGGTATGCTGTGTAACCCAATGCAGTTGGGAAGCACAAAATTTTTAATAAAGTGTATTTCTCTCTACGATATTTATATAAAATATAGAATGGAAAAATATAATAATGTTACAATATCATAGGAATAAGATGAGATAGAATACTGACGACATTGCATAAGGCTTACAGCTTATTTACATTTTTCAATAAATAAACTTGAAAGAATCATCTGAAGTGATGTGTAGATCAGCTTTCAATTTTGTTTCATCCAAAATATACATAGTTAGGAACTGATGGTCCGTTCACAGTGAAAGTGGAAAAAAAAAATGTTAAAAACATGAAGCATATACTCTGTTGTAGTATATGCTTGGCTTTTCTTGTATTTTTGTTGTTTCTGTATTGACCCGAATAAATGATTCTTATATTTATTTATAATCATAAAAATAATTAATATGGAACTATTTATCTATTGTTTCACCCAGCAACTTGCTTGAGCACGGTTACTTGCTCTCCTTGCGTACAGTTGGCGGATCATTGTACGCGATCTAAACTAAACTAAACTAAAAATAAATAAATAAACTAAGCTAAAAAAAATTAAAATCAACTAAATCAACGTCTACGCATTGAAAAATAAGATGAATCAGTTCAAGAGTGGATGGAGTTTAACCCTGTTATTGCCAAAAGCTTATAATAAAATAATCGCTTTAATATTCACATTGCAAGAGAACTCTATTTCAAAATAAATTTAAAATACGTTATGAATAGTCTAATTTCATTATGAAAAAAGTAAAAAAAATAGTTATTCAACAACAAAGTAAAAAAATAAATAAAAATGTGACTTATCGTTCGTAGAGAGCTTAATCCATTCGGCACTTACCATTCTTACCATACATACCTTGGAGTTATTCTTTATTTTTTGTTTTGTAATATTATTTACTTTACTACGAAATATATAGGAAATGAAAAGTATATACTTTGCAATAAATGGTCTGTATAAAGTTTGGATGACAAGATGCATTCTCGTGTTGCAAAATAAGTTTTGTAAGAGAGAACTCCATTTTTATTTTCTTTATGATCATTTATACCAGGTGTGTCCAATAAGGAGGACGAGGAAAGGCCTTTATTGCGATTGTAGAAGACATACATTTCTAGTAATATTTTCAGACATATTTTATATGGATCAAAAGTTATTAATTATCCATGTTCTTTTAATCTCGCGGTAATTTTTGAGTTTTTGGCCCTTTAAAGAATTATTGTTGTTTTTCACGTAGGTAAATAAACCTTATATCTGTATTTCAGTACGATGATAGATTTGAAAAAAGTAAGTCATATTATTCTTTCATGATAAATTTTCCTGGCCCCCCCCAGAAAAAACAAAAAAAAAACCAAAGTGAAATATTGAAATCAAATTATCAGCCATACTCTGCAGCTTTATTATATCTTTTTCATATTATGAACAAATATTACAACAAATTATACATTGCAAATAATGAAAAAATTAAATTGCATTTTAAGTTAGCAGAATTTGAAAATGTATGCTGCTCTCAAAAGTCTGGAAATTTATTTTCTTCATGAGCCTATACCTCGAAAACTTAATAAATGATTTAAAAAATAAAAAATATTTTTAAGTAGAGAAATACTTTATTCATCAATACATCAGGTTGCTATATCTCACAGCATACTAATCAATCCGTTATCGAAAATATATAAATTACATATAATTACATGGTACAATAAAATAGAAAGAAAACAGTTTTTTTCCCCACAGTTTCCTTTTACAATCAATTTCAGTCTATACACCAAATACAAACATTTCAATTCATTCCTTTTTTTCTTTCTCTTTTCTGTTCCTTCAATTCCACCATTTCACAATTTTTAATTCACCCGATCAACAAATTCACTCTCCCGAATTCACCCTTCTAGATCCCCTCCAGTGACCCGCTAAACAAATTCACTATTAGTCGGCAATGTGAGATAAGACCATTAATAATAGTCACAGCAGTAGATCAGTTTACCAAAAAACAAACAAATAAATACATTTTACGAGAACAAGACTAACGTCGAAGGAAAATACAATAAAAAGCCGGTTACAAGAAACACTTGAATGGATAAATAAAATTAAACATTAAAAATATTACTTATCTACTCATACTATGTTGGAATGCACCTGATACTGTAACACAGTGGAGAAACATAGTATGCATTTCACACCCCTTCTTCCCCTCAGGCTACGCCTATGACAAGTCGATCGCGTCACACTTGCAAGGCAAGAAGTAGATCTTATATACAGAAAAGTTGGCCACCCCTGATTTATACCTTTGCTATTCATGTAATTTTCAATGAATATAGAAAAAATAGTGCCAAAGTTTTACTCTCTATTTGATCTTTAATACAAATTTTGTGAATTATGTAAATATTATTTTTTGTTTGGTTTTTATGAGCCTTTTTCCAAACCATAGTATAATCGCGAAATTCGGCCGGCACTTCTTTTACGCCCGGCACTAAAAGTGTTAAGGATCGCTTTGAAATATACTTAGCCGGCGGCAGGGATAAATCAAATATTTAAAGAGAAAAACAAAATGCACTGTTTTGAAAATATTGCAGGTGAAAGGGTTGTAAACATTTTAAATGGCTTATCCACTAAATTGAAAAAAATAGAGGACATCATAAAGTACTTAGATGAATATTTCATACATAGACTTGACAGAGAGATTGATTTTTTTTTTCGTTTTACTTCACACGTCAAAGATAATTCTTTAAGAGAAAGCTTTTCAGAGAGAGAGATTTATCATTGAGCAAAGTTTTGTAGTTGAGTCAACTCATAGTAGTGACTAAGCACCAAGGAGAGGAAATGTCAAGTGATGTCGACTCTACAAGAAAAGAATAAAAATTAAACAGTGGTTCAGTCTGAATTCGCATAAAATCCAAGCTTACTGTGTGACAGGTTTTCATTATAGACTGCTGGGAATGGGCAGAGTTGTTAACATTTTTGACTGGACGTTCATTCTGGATGAATCATTGGTTCTAGGAACCGACAACTGTGCAGTCATCAAAAGTCGGTAGGTTATCAACTTCTTCCATCGCTCTTCCTTAGTGTACACTTAAAAAAAAAATTAAGCCTATCTACACTTATCTCCTCATATGATTCTTCCAAGATAAGCCATGTGATAAGGGTAAATTAGTGTCCGTCCTTGAATAAAGGAGTTTGGAAAGAAAACTGACAGTACTGTGTACGTAAAGCAGTGTTGGGCAAAATTTAATTGGAATTACTTATTACAGCTAAATGTAATTGCAATCACTTTGGCTTATTATGTAGTGGAAATTATTAATAAAGTTTTTAGTTTCGAATTACAGTAATTGAATGAAAAGTAATCATAATTGCAACTAATTTTTACCAAACACAGGCCGAAATACAATTTGTTGAATCACGTGAGTGGAATTCAAATTGAAAAATATGGCGTCATATTGACCTCATAATCTCAATTCTGGTATGTACTAGAGATTTGGTACATTTAATTGTTTCTTTAAATGTTCAATCTTTCTTTTAGCAAATTTCTTACTTCTGAAATCAATAATGAAGGTTATCAGATATTTTTAGAGATTTCTTACACGAGAACAATGCTTCGTTGGCGTATTATATTAGGAGTATTCATGATCTTTAGTTTAACATGTTAAACCGTGTTATACGGAAAACTCATGTAAAATCGAGAAATGTTTCCTTCTATTATCATGTTAAAACGATATAACATGGTTGAGAGTCTGTTGATAGGTCTGTTAAATGGAGAATGACGTCACGCAACAGACCAACTGAGCTAGTCCACTATGTTGTTTGTTATTGTGTTAGGTTGCTTACTTGTAGTTTGTGTTAGTATTGTTTTAGATGTTTTTATAACTAATAAAGTAATAGATGACAATAATAATAATGTAATGACAGTTGCCAATTAGTTCATCTTTATTCTCTCTAGTGGACAAACTTTCACACAACTTCCACTTTTCACTCACTTTAGCTATGTGGTAATAAATTACTTTTATCAAAACTTACAATTAAACAATAATATGAAGTTTTGGAAGGAAAGGTTATAAAACATGTTGCTCAGAAAATCCACTAGGAGCTCTTATGCATTTAACTTATAACATGACTTTAAATAGGGCTGCTCACAATCCTATACTTATACTTAACATTTTATATTTAACACAATGTCATGGATACCCCTATTAATATAAGTTGACAGACTACGATAAAGTAAGTTTGAGTGATTTTTTGTTTGATTTTATTTGAAATAATATATATAGGTAATAAATAAAAAATAAATTTGTACCAATACAATAATTGAAAGGTGAGGGGAGTAGTAATTTTTAAGCAAGTACTGTTATTAGACCAACTGAACTCACAGTGTTAACTCATGGCTACGGTAACAGGATAGATAATTATCTGTCTGAGCCGGGTTCGAATCCGTGTCCTAGGAGTTGATATCACAGTGCCTTACCGCTAAGCCACCCTGCTCCATATATATAGGTAATATAATATAATAATAAAAATAAAGGGCTTGAAGCAGAGTGGGAATCCAAAATTAAAAACAATAAAACTTAAGTTTTATTCAAATCTATTCTTGAGAGAATTTTTTCATAGTTACTCAAAACCACTGGTGAGTACTATTCAAAGTACATTCTTCGCACGTGTTTACTTGTTCTTTTTCGAATTGAGGTTGAATTATACTCATCATATATTAATACAATGCATTCATTGTTTTACCTCAATTTTGTCAATTTTAAACTATATATAAATTTTTTTTTTAAATTATTTATTTTATGTAATTTACAACTGTACAAAATAACACAATAGGTAAATATGTAGTATGTTTCATATACACTTGAAAATCTTGGGAAGGAACCACCCATTGGTGGTACTTCAAACATTAATTTAAATTAGAAGGTCCCGTAGCCATCTTCTTTTCAAACGCCTTGGAGGATTATCAGGGATTGTTAAGGATGAAAGATTAAGAATTGATGGGTTTGGATGGTTAAGGAGTTTGGAATGAAAAGACGCATATCTGTTTTGGGTCAAATCTGCGATGAATGGGATGTTAAAACTATAAATTAAATTAGGAAAAACTATAATAAAATGAATAAATATTGGCATCCATACGCCTATATGTGTATAATATGAGAAAATTAGTTCAAAAGTTACATTTCATGCAAAAATAAACAAAAAAGAAACAAAAAGTAGCCTAAACTAAAACCGAAACGTGCAAAATAAAATTAGTGTTATTTGACATTTTTTCTCGATTTGAATTTCAAAATTTTAGTGGAGCTTAGGGGAACAAAATATGCAACGAAAATCTGGTCTCAGATACAGGAGATCGCTCAAAAATTTATGATTTAATTAGTTTTTAATTAATAGTTTTTAGTAGTATCGGTTTAGAAAAACAGTGTTGCATAAGGCCTTTTGTATTCCAAGTGGACAGTCCCTTCCTCGGAAACTTATCTGCCGTTCTGTGGTGTCTTAATAATGAAGCGATTATTCCTGCAGACCAGGTACGCTACTTTATATTCATCTCGAGGAACGATTCAGATGGGATCCTCATACTAGATTGAAATATGGGAAACTTCGTGTCGACTCCAACACAGTATTCACTTGACCAACGCTTTAAATTCTCATTTAAAAACATAAATAATCATCAGTTTCTGTTTTATGTTTTTGTCTGCAATCGGAGGGCTTTTTAGGACTTTTCACAAGTCCAACCATGTTCTAACTTTCAATGGGAACGAGCGGCAGAATGTTGGAGAACGTCTTAATAACGCGACGATGCTCATAAAAATGCAGGGATTACTTTTATATTTCATAACTAGTAATATATTAGGGGTATTCATGATGTTGTGTTAAATGTTAAATGTTATAACTATAAGATAGTGAGCAGCCCTATTTGAAGTCATGTTAAACGTTAAATGCATAAGAGCCCCTAGCGGATTTTCTCAGCAACTTGTTGTATAAGCCTTTATGTTTATAACCTTCCTTCCAGACCCTCATGTTATTGTTTACTTCAGTTTTGATTTAAGTAATTAATTACAACATGCCTAGAGTGAGTGAAAAGTGGAATTTGTGTGAAAGTTTAGCTTATGAAATGAAATGAAAAAATAACTTTATTCTGGGACATATGTCCCCTAAGAATAATTACATGGTTCATGTAGTGAGATTTTTATCTGGCGAGCGTTTACAAATTTTCAGATAGTAGAATGAAATTACATTGTTTTTTTTACTGTTTTTATTCTCAAATGTATCATTAAAATTATCCATTCTGGTTTAATAACAGGGATATGAATACCACAAACACACGAAAGAACTGAGCTGTCACAACAACAAAAATGGCGGCGATCTCAACTGGTCTATTGTGTGACGTCATTCTCCATTTAACAGACCAAGTAACAGACTCTCAGCCATGTTAAATGTTATTTCGTTTTACCACGGTAAAAGAAGGCAATTTTTTTCGATTTAACATGAGTTTTTCCATTTAACACGCTTTAACATGTTAAACCAAAGATCATGAATACCCCTATAGTCAACTTCCTTTCAATAGATTCAGCAGCACTGTATAAAGATCAAATACGATTAAATTGAGCGACTTCTTTGTAGTATTAAAAAAAGAAGATTATTCAGCTTTCGATTAACATTCTATTAAATTAATTTAATTATTAATTTGTATTTTTATTTCTGGGGAGCGAAGTGGCACTGTGGTAAGGCACGATGCTAAAAACTCCAAGGACCCGGGTTGGAAATCGACTGGGCAGAAACCCAGCCTCATAAATTGGGTACCCTTAATAGGGTAAAAATTTGTCAGTCGAGTGTGACTCTGACTAAATCACTTCCTTGCACAACCATTTGTCTAGTAACAGTACTTCCTTGTACAGTACTGCACCCTTAACCCTTCATGGGTTGCAGTGGTACAGATTTTAATTATTTAATTTAATTTTTATTAGATTAATTTTTATTAATATATTCTTGTTTGAGAGTGGTTTAGTTTATTTAAAAACAATATTTGATTTATTATATACATATAAATTTGCAAACTTTAAACAGCTGCAAATGTAAATGATAGAAAGAAAAGTGGTTAGTACAAATTTAAAATTTAGGAAAGAATTATACAGAAGAAATTATATGGCACAAAGGCAATTAGCCGGGATTTTTAAGAATTTTAAAAGAAAAATGACAACAAAGTAAAGGTATCCTTGAAAATGACCTGAGGGTCGAAACGTTGGAAGGTTTTTAAAAAAGAATAAAGTTGAGAAAAAGGATCAAATATTGTTTTTAAATTAATTTTTATTTCTTAACTAAATGTATTTAAAAAAAAATTAAATTATTCTTTTAATACTAGTAACGCTATCAACATTTAATAGAATAATGTCTTGTTGATTGCTTTTATGATTAATCAATATACAGTAATTTCTGTGGAATTAATCTAACACAGAAATTAAATTTTTTTTTCCTATTTTATTATAGACTTGATAATTTAGAAATTATCAATTATCAATAGCATTTACTATATTATTGCTTTTTATTTCGGATCAATAATTATTTCTTATTAGTCAAAATCGCTTATTAAGTGCCTGGATTTAGTATTACAAGAGCCGGGAAGAAAAGAAGGCAGTTATTTCATCCCTTGATTCCTTATCATTTTTGATTACTTTAATGAAAACTATGTATAATTACGAGTCAAAACTCATGAGTTTGTCAAGAAGTATAGGTAGGGGGAATAAAAATTGGCTTCTGTTTCAAAACCTTACAAAACATTAATTTTTCATTCAGAGCTCTGTATCTTAAAAAATATCAACACACTAAAAAATCTAAAAGAACATTATTTAAAAGAGAGTAAATTTGCTGAAATATTAGCCCTAATAGAGCTATTTACGCCCAATAGTTCTCGAGATATAGCTTTTTAAAAAGGAACATTTCTTAAAAATCTTCTGAAAGATTAGGAGTTAATTTATTTTGAGAAATCTATATCTCAGGAACTATGTGACGTATATATGTCTATCAGCACTCAAATTAAAGCTAGTTTAATGTACTATAAAGTAGTTTAGTACTTTTTCCTTCGTAGGAATAGTAATTTTCATGATATTCGCTAAAATAAATTGATTTATAGTTGTTCAGAAAATAAATTTGTGTTTTGAAAAACTTTATCTCAAAGAACATTGAACGAACGGGTGTCTGCCAGCACTCAAATTTGATAGATTTGGGTTCGTAGGGGCGTCACTGGATAAATGTGTGTAGAGAACGATTGATGGTATCGGGTTCGCTAAGCCTTTTTATGATTATTATTATTGCTATGAAAATTTGTATCAAGTTGTTTCTTGAGGTGTGAAAAAAGATTATCAATTTTGTTTAATCCTACCATATAACAGTTTAACAAACGATGACCAAGTCGAGTGCATTTACGTCGTTAATTTCGCTCAAAAATTTAGATCCGGTAAATAAGCGGTTTGTGGTTCTGTTTAATAATTATATCACAAATTCATTGAGAAGCACCTGTAACCGACAAATAATAAATGTTATTCCAACTGAATAAAGACAATTAGTAAATGAAGTCTAATAAACCCATTTTATAGGCAGTCTTATCAGGCTATTTGAATCAAATATTGAAGCATAATTTCCATATGGAAAATAAAAAAAGTAACACTAAAATAATTAAGGAAAAAGTATATGCATATTACTTCCGTTTTTATAAATAAAGGTATATTTATTAGGAGCTAATAATGGGCTTAGCAATAATTATAGCAACATTTGATAATTGCTAATTTAGAAAATTGTATTTTTCAAATTTGAATACGAATTTAGAAGGCCTTCAAGACGGGTTTCGCCTATAATAACCATAATTGAGGGCTCCAAAATCATTAGTTATCCCAGCGATCCGTCCAACGCATGTTCGCCACCTACTGATGAACATTCCAAAACTATTATCCGGTTGGCATAGGATTAGAGGAGATATTTCATTTTAATTTTTAAAAAAAATATTACGAAAATATAAATACCAAAGATGGTTTCTCCATGATGTTCCAAGCTGTTCATTCAAATGATAGCTACAGTAAAAGAGCCCAAGAGGAGAAAAAAGTCAGTTATGTCACCCCAATATTTTATTACTTTTATGAAAACTAGCTATAATTACTAGTAAAAATTGACGAACCTTCTAAGTATAGGTAAGGGGAATAAAAAATGGCGGCTTTTTAAAAACGTTAAAAGTAATTAATTTTTCATTCGGAGCTCTATATCTTTAAAGCTACCAACATCAATAGAAAATCTAAGAGCATATCATTTAAAGTAAATTTTCTAAACTATAGAAAATAGCCCTAATAGAGCTATTTACGTTCAATATTCTCGAGATATTAGCTTTTTAAAAAGCAATATTTCATAAAAATGTTGTACAGAACCTACTGATCTTTCAGTAGTTAGTGAATTTATTTTGAAAAAAAGGCCAATCTGGACATATGGAGTTGAGCTTTGGGGCTCCACTAAACCTTCGAATTCCTCTCGTATTCAATCCTTACAATCCAAAATCCTTCGTAAAATCCTCAATGCTCCTTACTTTGTCACAAATAAAATCATACACAAAGACCTTAATGTTCCCTATGTAACCGATCTAGCCCGAACCAGATATCACTCCTTCCATTATAAATTCTCAAACCCCCTAGTTTCTAATCTTCCATCCTCTTCCATTCCTGACAATCCTCCGAGGCGCCTGAAAAGAAGATGGCCACGAGACCAACTAATGTAAATGTCATTAGAGTGCTACCAATGGGTAGTTTCTCTACACACCTGTAACACTCCAATTTAACTTAGATCAGATTTACTAAATGTATTATAATGGACAGTTGTAAATAGCAATAAATAAATATTAAAAAAAAAATTTGAAAATCTATATCTCAAAAATCATTTGTCGTACAGAAGGAAGAACATTTTGGGAGAACAGTTTTGGAAACTCTTACTTTTAAGTTTTTGGACGGAATGCGCGAGCTAAGCAATTTCGAAATTTAAAAATTACTAGCATTTCCTGCATTTAATCTCGGTTTTATTTCCTCATCTGAACCTAATTTTTTTATGATTAGATTTTTTAATTTTTTAGTATCGAATGTATATCTTTACCATTCTTCAATGTATTTTCTTATATTGTTTATAACTATGAATATAATTAACGTTTTAATTCAATTTGTCAATTGGCCAGCAATCATATTTTTTCATATTCTGTTCCTATAAGGATTTGTCCCAGAATATATTGTTTTGTATTCTATATGTTTAGAAAAAAAATCATCGAATTACAGATCATATATCTTAATGATTTAGTTGAAAAATCCACCCTAACGTTTCAAATACCTCGGTTCAACAATCACCTTAATAAATAATCTACTGGCTGAGATAGACCAGAGATCCTCCGTCTCAAAAATTCCAAAGCTAAGGATGTACTATGCCATGATAAAGCTAAAGAGATTTGAACGGAATGCCCTCTGTACAATTACAGGAGCTATCTGGAATCAGAGCCTTAGTACATGGAGGAAGTAACAGTGAACTGCTTACAGAGATTGGTCAGGCAATATTTCATGATATGGAGGCAAGGAAGTTAAGATGGACTTAGCATGTCAAAGCAATTCATCAGGACGCCTATACGCAACAAGGAATGCCACTGTAGTTGGCAAGAGACAACATAGGAGGCCAAGAACCAGATGGATAAACAGAATCAACAAAGATACGAAAGAGCTGCAAGCAGCAAACTGGAAAGGAGTAGCCAAAGACAGACAGGTGTGGAGGATGCTGGTTCGGGTGGTCAAAGTCTGCAGAGCCGACGGAAAAAAAAATATCTTAATGATCTTCACAAACTTTTTCTTAATGTGTTCTGAGAAAATATTCCTCATTAACTTCGTACTCATCCTCGAATCTTCCCACGCTTCTGAAAGGAAAATGGATACACAACCATGATTGTTTTAATACTCAAAAACATCCACTAATCAGTTTTCAGATGACTGCTGTGTTTATGTGTTAGTGATTCTCTTATCTACAGAAATTTTTCGATGTATCATCATATTCAAATAAGGTGGATTGCAGTAAGAAAAAAATGTATATACGTCTTGAAAACCAAATTTGAGGTCAAGCTGTGATGCCTTATCGATTTTTTTTTTTTTGCAAAGCATTCAGTACAAACGTCATTTTATAACTTATTCATGAACGCTATAATGTTTCAAATAAAAATCTTAGCGATTTTACAAAGAACCATGTAAAGCCAAGTTCTATTTCTTTCCTTAGATATGGAAAGATATATATATATATATATATATATGTTTATATATATATCAGCTGATTTTCATTACCAAGCTAATGGAATAAACATCACAATTATTATTGATTTGGTAGAATACTTTTATTGTTTGACTTACACCGATTTGACAAACATCCTTTGATGAATAAATAATTTAGGAACAAGTACCTCTTAAAATATTCCATTTTCATGATACTGTTTATTGCAAAGAAATTTTTTAATAAACTATCAAATCAAATATAACCATTGAAATCTTATAGTACAAGGTAGAAGATATCTTAAAGAATTCAGGCTCAGCCCGGGAAAGGAATCTGAAGATATCCAGCGCCTTTGGAAAAGAATAAAGGGGGCGCACGGTTCAGTTGATGAAAGCAGTTACAACGGAAGAAGTTCATACTTCTTTGAAGGAATGAGGTCTGGTTGAGGACCAGAACAATCGTGGTTCACTGAAAGCTTTGGTGTTCTGTCAATCACGGCTACTCAATAGTGCGATTATAACAGAGTGAGATGAAGGAAAAATGTTGCAACGTAGTTCGTATTTATACTCAGTTCCATATTTAAATTAGATCTTAATTAAATTTAGTGCTTCCAATAGTTTACTATAGATTTTTAATAAACAAGTTATACTTAATTAGTTTACTTATACTTAATTACTTTAGATAAAGAGACGGATGAATGTATTAACAGGGAATGATAACAATGGTGGGTAAGATTTTTTTTATGAGGAATTACATAATAATTAGAAAATAACTTTCATTATATACATAAATAGTGTAATCTTAATTACTATAATCTTTTTATAATACTTAGGCTATAATATAATATAATGTTATTTGTTCTCAATATTCCATATAAACCTTTCTAGTCATCTTGATCCTTTGGTTCAATCCTTGTCCAGTGTCCAACCATCCTTACAATCAACCTCGAAGGTTGAAACGGCAGTGGATAAGAGATTTATTGTAAAATAAAATGGACAATTGGAGTTCTGACAAAGGCCAGATGCTCCGCTCATGTAGAGTGATTGCGGCTTTAGCGCACTTATTCAGCTTCTACTGACTCATTAACGGTGACGCGGTGAGAGGACTGCGCTGGGATCTCCAGGGGCCTTGCTCTACCCCTCATGCGTGGGGATAGACTGTAGTAGGGATCCTGGATCCTTAGGTATAGATTGTAAATATTACACTGTTTGATTATATCCATTTCATTTCTTTATGTTTCTTCTTATATACATTTAGAGATTTTATTTATTTATTTTTATATATTTTTTTAATTTAATTTATTTTATTTTTTTAGATTTATTTAATTATTTTGTTTTATTTACTATTATTATTTTTTTTTTTTTTTTATGAAGCTGTACAATTATCACTATTATCCACTGCCCAAATTTGTAGCAGATTGTAATATTATCTATAAATAAAAGTTTAAAAGTATGTAATGTTAGTTATTTTCTAATCATACTGTAATTCCTATAATTCGTTATGGTTGTTATTTTGGTTTTTGTTCCGAGCATTGATGAAGGCTTGAAATTCTGGCCGAATGTTTTTATTTATTTGTGCTCTTCTCTGGCTGCATCCCTAATCATCTTCTCATATATTGAATATGTATATCGTAAGATATTTGTAAGAACCATAATTTATAATTTAAAAAAATTAGGTACCTGATTAAATATAAATTTATATAGACATATGCAACCCGATTAAAGATGTTATATCTCTTATTATATATAGTTTGCAGTTATATGTTCACACAGCCCCTCGTATTTATTAGTTCCATATCGTTTCTTAAACTTGCACTTAACATCATGATCTAAACTCCACTTCTATTAGCTGTTTCTGAATTCCTGACCATATTCTTAGCTTATATTTAATATTCAATGTTTAACATGTAGTGATACAAACGTTTTGTGTCACTTCTTATTCTTCTTCATTTAAGTAGATTATAGTATTCGCTAGTAAAACTTAAAAAAAAAAAATAGTGCTATTATTTAATTTATTGAGTTTTTAATTATATATTAAAGAAAAAGTTCTAAAGATTACCCGCATGATAATTAATTTCAGTTCTTTCCTATTCGATACGGGTGCAGTAAAAAAGTTAATAATTCAGAAATTTTTTGAAGTGTAATACATGACTACTACACCTATGATACTCATGAAGGTTACTGCACTAGTGACGTCATTATACACCTGCTATGCACCTTTTCCCCATCACAGGTGCCACTGGTTTTATGTCCTTATATTTTGTGTTATCACTCATGTCTCAAAATTAGATTAGTCTTATTCCAGAAATATGAAAGATTAAAATAATTTACATATAATCTTTACACTTGACTGGTTTTTATTATATAAATAAATTTTATCCAATTTTAATCTCAAAACAATTTATATTTCCTTATAAGCCCGCACAACAATCTTTATCTTTATCATAACAATATTTTTAATTATAGTAGCGAATTAAAGTTAAAATTGTAGTAGTGAGTTTGTCTGATATTAAAAGTTTTAATTAAATATGTTGAATTGACGAAATAGGCTAATTGTCAACTAAAATTAATGACCTGGGCAGAATAGCCTGCATACATTTTTTTAAAAATTGATGTGGTTCTAAAATTGTATTGAGATTGTCCTTGATGATGACCGAATTGTTTTGAGATTAAAATTGGATAAAAATATTTAATTTAAACAATTAAAATAATTTCAAAGGAGATAAATTTATACGCAATGGCGAGTAAGTTTTTAAACTGCATAGATTTAAAATTCTTTCAAACCAGGAAATATAACATAATAGCAAAGAAAGGTTTTCAATAGTAATATTAATAAATTATAGTCTAAATAAAGTATTGTAAATTAAAAAAAAATATCGTTATTCTTAATTCATAATGAATATTATTCCAAAACTACGAACTGTTCCTATATTATAAACTTTTTTTTCATTTAAGAACATCATTTTTAGTATTTGTTTTCGATTTCAGTGTACTGATCCTCGGTAACGCTGTGTCACATACATTCTTTATAACTGACCACTATAAAGTAATGCATCGATGGTTCAACCTTCTCGAAACGTTTACCGTCCTCTTACTCAGATATTTGAATTTTAAAGATTAAAATATATAGTATATAATATACTTTTTTGGCAAAAATAATCATATTTATCGTGTATTGTACAGGTTACAAATAAAAAAAGTCATGAAATAAAATGGTTCCAATTTTAACAAGTTATTATTATTATTTATTGTGTAATTTTGCCACCCCTCCCCCCTCAAAGCTACGCCACAGTACCATCGCCTATGAAGAATGTGACGATTTACTACAATACGCAAATAATTTCTCCTATTTCTTAATTTTTCTAGTCAAATTCGAATCATCATAATATATCTAATCAATAGGAAGAACTGTATCCAAGTTTTCATGGTTTTAAATATTATACTTAATTGTGTTTGCAACTATACATTTAAAAAAAAAAATAAAATCTGTGCTGCTACAAGCCATGAAGGGTCAGGGGTTCAGTACTTTGTAAGGAAGTAGTGTTACTAAACCAACGGCTGTGCAAGGAGCTGATTTGGTCAGAATCACGATCGACCGCCAGATTTTTATCCAATTTAAGAGGCTGAGTGAACCCCAGGAGGGCTCCAAGAACCCACAGGAGTTGACTCACGGCTACAGTGTAACAGAAAACAACAGCAGATTCAAACTCGGATCCTTGGAGTTAGTAGCCACGCGCTTTACACCGTGGCAACCGCGCTCCCAACTACACTTTTAGTTCCTCAAAAGGAAATTGTATGTAGATTCAGAATCATTTTGAATGTACATACATTTTTTGTTTCTCATTGATCATTTTTTACTCACCTGTTTACAAAAAAACTCGCACTTCCCTTGTTATCTTTCCTTATTTTACAAGAATATGGCAACCCTAATTTGATTTATGTAAGCTATTAAGATTGTTGTATGTGTGTGAGCTCACTCTTTTCTGTTTAATCTAATAATTTAATAAATTATACTCAAATTGAAACATTAATTAAATTATTAAAATTTTTAAACATAATAACATATAGGAGAATTACTTGGAAAATAAATTTAATTTCGAATTGGTTTTCTGTTGCTTTCATGATAATATTTACGGTATCGCTTTAAACACAAAATTTGATTAGATTTTTTTTTAAATATCTTTATTGAAATTTACAACTGTATATTATATAATACATTCAGTAAATTTGATCTTAGTTAAAATGGTGTGTTACAGACGTGTAGAGAAACTACCCATAGGTATCACTCTAAGATTAGATTTGTATTTTTTTTTTTTTTTTTTTTTTGGAAAAACAGCTTGTTAAAATGGAAAAGCTTACTGATAATTAAATTTGTTGAATTGTTTGCGAAAAATGATCGGTTGTCGAAGTTTTTTACATGCTACATATAGGCGACAAGTAGCTACTGATATTATGAAATAATCCTTGATGAAGTATACTAGCGGATAGGATTACGTCACCATGTACTTACTTTCTAAGTGCATTAGGTCCAGATGATCATGAGCTCACTTCTGATAGTGATAGAAAATGTTGCAATCAGTTTCAAATTTCTTTCTTCACGTTTGCTGAAAATGCGAATCTCATTGCTTGTATTAAATGATAATTAAGGGGTTCTACCACTTTTCAACTTCTTAAAAAAGGGTTCCACCACCAAAAAAAAGGTTCAAAACCACTAAGTTAGAACCTCTTTTTTTTACGTGTGATGTACACTACCTACCAAAAAAATACAGCACCTATTACTTTACAATTTTTTTATTTTATTTAAAGGTTATATTTTGCATGATATAATAACATCGGATGGACTCCAATGCACCAATGCCGTTCAACTTAGCTCTAAAAAAAGTTTAGCAGAAGATCACGTGAAAATGGTGCACGTCGGAATGAAACATAAGGTCTTGGCGTACGCGGACGATATTGCAGTCCTAGGAAGTGACCAAGATAACATGAAAAGAGTCTATTAGGAGAAGCAGAGGAAATCGGCTTGCAAGTAAACGAAGATAAAAATATATCATTGTAAGCCGAAAAATCCACCTTAACGACATGGTCAAAAAATAAGTAAAAAAAAAAAAAATTTTTAAAGAATAAAAGTTGAGTGAAAAAAAGGATCAAAATTGTTTTGAATTAAGAATTAATTCATTAACTTTTATATTTGTCAAAAAACTAAGGTTGAATTGTTTTTCATGATTTCAATTATATTTTCTGCCAGTTTTTACATTTTTTACGAACTAAACTAAAAAAAAAAAAATACGATAAATGCGTGCATAAAATTATGTGTAAATAAACATCAATTATAAAGTGATAATGAAGAAACATATAATGTGCTGGGGAAATGCCTCAACAATTCTCTCCTAGTAGCACGCCGACACAACAGGGTAACGGATGAGTTAATAAACCTCCTTAAAGAAAATAATTTTGCCTGCTTCTACGAGGTCTACTGTATAGATACGGATGGAGCCAAGCAATGTGTCGCTTTCCCTAAGATAGGTAAGTCAGCATTCATTCTGGATCCCACAATGAAATATGAAAGTAATGACCTTAACCAGGCGAACAGAGCAGAAACGGAAAAGAAAGATATGTATAATAAATGTATCCCTTTCCTTTAGGAAAAGTCCCGTGAGGGCTTCGGAGAAAGAGACTTCTATGCGAGAGGCCTCTGGTTCGAATCCCGTGGAACGATGTCCAGCATAACTTGGAGGATCTTGGGGTCGATATCCAGAACGTGGCAAAGATAACAGAAAATATAATACTTGACTCCCTGAGGATTATCCACCATCACATGCATAGAAACTTATAATAGTAAAATATGCAATGTATGCATGATCATACATTGCATATTTTACTTGTTATTTTGTATATATTTTTAATATTTATTATATATATATATTTTTATTTATATTTGCTACTTTTTTATTTATATTTGTTATTTTTTTTAAATGTATATATATTTATCTTTAATCAATTATTTTTATTAATGATATGACATACATATTACGCGTTTATATTTCTATTTATTTAAAATGAATTTTAGTTGTATTTTGTATTTTAGTAGTGTTTTATTTATGTTAAAGAAGGGGAAAATAAGGAAAGTTACATTGGGTTGAAAGAGAAAATATGAAAAAAAAAGTAGGTATTAACAATAAAAAAATTAATAAAGTATAGAAAGAAGAAAAAAAATAAAAAGATAAAAGAACCAAAGCAAAGAAAAAAAAGTAATATTCTATTATTATTTATTGTTTACTTGTTATGCCTATATGTAGTAAGATAAAACACAAATTGCCTGATTATATTTAAATAAGTATGCTGTGTAGCAATTGTTATTAAATGTGTAGAAATTATTATTAATACATAGACATTAATGATTGTGTCGAAAATATTTTGAGAACTAGAATACCGGTTCAATGGACCATACATTTGAAGCTATATCGTCTACATTGGCTATATTTCTCAGCAAATTTTAATATAGACAGATAAAATAAAAATGGTGGAACTAATAACATATATACCCAAATTTTTAGGTTTTATCCATATTTTTGTACGCGAGGAACTAAAAGGAATGATGGTGAGAAAGTTAAACCAACAGACCGCTACAGAAAAGAATTTTATGCTTGGGCAACCACAAACATAGGCCTCCAGCTTAGTTGAGAAAGTATAAGAAATGGATAGTAAGGTTAATTACAAGGGAGGTGATTATTAATAAGAAAAACAACAAAAAACACACATAATAACGTTCATAACATTGATTTTATAATGACTATAAAAAGAGCCAGGATTTTTATGAAATGGACGAATTGATTGGTATATAATGACCATTAAATATGTGGAGAACAAAGGCGGTATGCGATAACATAAACAAATTTTAAATAGAGAAACGTTTTTAGTACTGGCCCAGCATAAAACGTAGACACTATTTTGATTTTAAAAACCCACAATTAATTAAAGGACGAGTTGACTGGGATGAATTTTGCGATGATATTCCACAGTATCCTTTAATAATACCCCACTTATGCCTATCGAACAGATCCGTTACTTAGGGCTACATCTGAACAAATGAATGACATGGAATCCCCATACAAGACTGAAAAGACAGCTGCTCGTCGATTCCGACTTTTACAACATTTACTAGACAAATAGTCTAAACTTCTAATTCATTACAATAGACTGATTTACATTACCATAATAAGGCCTTCCTGGATATACGGAGTTGAGCTTTGGGGCTCCACTAAACCGTCGAATTCCTCTCGTATCTAATATTTGCAGTCCAAAATCCTTAATGCTCCTTACTTTGTCACAAATCAAATCATCCATCAGGACCTCAATGTTCCATATGTAGCCGATTTGGCCAGAACCAAATACCATTCCTGCCATGATAAATTTCTCAACCACCCAAATCCTAATTACCTGATATTCCTCCTAAACTACTTTATAGTACATTTAACTAGCTTAAATTTGAGTGCTAATAGACATCTGTACGTCGAATGTTTTTTGAGATGTAGATTTATTAAAATAAATTTACTAACTACTGATTTTTCAGTACATTTTTTTATGAAATGTTGCTTCTTAAAAACTTATATCTCGGAAACTAGCTAAATAGCTCTATTAGGGCTCATATTTTAGAAAATTTACTCTACTTTAAATGATGTTCTCTTATTTTCGCTCGTAATATTGGTATGTTTAAAGATATAGAGCTCCGAATGAAAAATTAATTCTTTTTAACGTTTTAAAACAGCCGCCATTGTTCCCCCAGCGTTATACTTGGCAGACTCATCAATTTAGATCAGTAATTATGCATAGTTTTCATTAAAGTAATAAAAAATTGGGATGAAATGACTGCCTTTTTTTCTCCCCGGCTCTTGTACTAACTTGTAGTTGATAGCGGGTTATAGGAGCACGATAAGTTTGTGATGACCGATAGATAACTAAGCATCCGGCTAGTTCTAGGCTAGAATCAGTAGGTTGGTCATCGAAAGCTCTGTTATTAAACTTCAACTTAATCATAGAGAGGGGAATCCTACATCTGAACTCAAACGTTGGTAGGAACATTCTTGCGCAAGAGATTGTTCTTAGACCATTGCGCGGATTTATCCTTTCTCTCTTGATAGTACAAGAGCCGGGAAGAAAAAAAGGCAGTTATCTCACCCCAATTATTTATTGCTTTAATGAAAACTATGTATAATTACTAGTCAAAACTGATGAGTCTGCCACGTATAGGTAGGAGAAATAAAAAATGGCGTATGTTTCATAACCTTAAAAAAAACTTTAATTTTTCATTCGGAGCTCTAATTTTAAAAACTACCAACAACACTAGAAAATCTAAAAGAACATTATTTAAAGAAGAGTGAATTTTTTGAAATATTGGCCCTTATAGAGCTATTTACGTCCAATAGTTCTCGAGATATAGCCTTTTAAAAAGCAACATTTCGTTTTCATGATATTTGCTAAAATAAATTAATTTATGAAAAAATTTATTTCAGAAACCATTGGACATACAGATGTCTACCAGCACTCAGATTAAGCTTGTTAAATTTACTATAAAATAGTTTAAAATGTCTCTCTTTGTAGGAGTAGTAGTTTTTATGTTTATTTTTTTATGATATTTGACAAAATAAACCCACAAAATGTTAATTTCTAGTTGTTTGTATAAAATGTTGGATTTTTGAAAAAATTTAACTTACTACAAAGTACTATATGACACTTATCTTCGTAGAGGTAGTAGTTTTTATCATATTCACATATGTATATAAATTTGGCAAATGAAAATTTGTCTGAACAACTATAAATCAATTTATTTTAGCAAATTTCATGAAATCTACTACTCCTAAGAAAATAAACGTCATAAATACTTTATAGTACATTAAATTAGCTTTATTTTGAGTGCTAATAGACATCTGCACGTCAAATGGTTTTTGAGATATAGATTTTAAAAAATAAATTCAGTAATATCCGGTACATTGCATACATTTTTATGAAATGTTGCGTTTTAAAAAGCTATATCTCGAGAACTATTGATTGAGCTCCGAATAAAAAATTAATGTTTTTTTTAAGGTTTTGAAACAGCCGCCATTTTTTATTACTCCTACCTGTACTTGGCAGACTCATCAATTTTGAGTAGTAATTATACCTAGTTATCAATTAAGTAATCAAAAATTGGTGTGAAAAAACTGTCTTTTTTCACCTCTTGGGCTCTTGTACTATGAGATAGTAAGACGTCATCTGAAAAAATATTGTTTTAATCGTTTTAAATAAAGTGTTCTGCATTCTACACGTTTCAGTTTCCAGAACCTATCGTCCGTTTGTTCGAAGTGCTGTCCTTATTTTGAATGCTAGGTATAGATGTGTATCCACTATCATAGGACATTAGGGGAGGAAGGAGAAATAGCTAGATCACCGAAACCTTTCGGGGGGAGGGGGCTGATTTCTAATAAAACAAATTTTTGAAAGATATATCAAATAAAAAATCAATTCAATCTATAATAAATAAAACCCCCTACTTTTTATTGTTTTAATAAAATAAATTGTATCCATTTAAGGTATCAAAAACTCTATATTAATATTTTAAAAGTTCAACGTTTTGGGCAACCTGGCCTGCTCAAGGAAAGTCTTGACTATAAATTCACACATCACATCCAACTATTAAAATTTTCGGTAGGCTATTCTGCCCTGGATTATTATGAAGTGGGTGATAATTGTGTAAGATAATTGGTAATTAAAATTAAAAGAAAAAGTGACAAACCTATTTTGACTAAAATTATTAGACCTGGGAACAATTGCCTGCAAAAAATTTTAATAGTTATATGTGAGGTATGAATTTATAGGTTAAAATTGTCAAGAGCGAGACTTAAATGGATAAAATTTATTTTATTTAAACAATGAGACCAGTCTGGAAGAAGTGATATGATTAAATATAAAATATCATCAAGTTTTATCAAAAATCTGACATTGTATGATAAAAGTAGGCCTGATTCATTATTGCCTAATATATAAATATGCAATACTTATAATTGAAAGATAAAATAAAGTATTGTTTCAATTTTGAATGGATTATTTAAACATTATTAATAAAGGAGGAAAGAATAGTGAATAATTGTTGTACTGAGATCAAATAACTAAATGTACAGGTATAAATAGCAATAAATAAATAATTGTTGTTTCGATTAAAAAAAATCAAGATCTAAGTTACTTCGAACAGTTTACTTAACTAATTAAAATTAAATAATGTTATCATTAGTACGTAATTTTGTAAAAAATATTTTGTTGTGTTGTTTGTAAAATAATAGACTGTTATTTTGGTGTAATTTGTTATAAAGTTCTGTTTTCATAATATCTTAATCTTCATACTTTTTTTTTTTTAATATTTCCATGGACCCCACTTATTCCTGTCGAACAGACCCGTTACTTAGGGCTACATCTCGACAAACGACTGTAATGGAATCCTAATACAAGACTAAAAAGACAAGAAACTGCTCGTAGATTCCGACTATTGCAACATTTACTAGACAAACGGTCTAAATTGCCAATCCATTACAAAAGACTGAT